>NW_027411834.1:55000-128615 GCF_047663935.1 Musca autumnalis
AAGGGGGTCAGTGAATGCAAGTTGCTTCAACAAAAATTAAGTGATTCGAGAGTAGGTCTTAAAGTGAACTAATCCGAAATTTTGTGTGGGAGGTACACGAAGGTGTAGACAAATATAGTCCATATTCGAACCTGATCTATACCAGGTAAATAAATAAATATTAAGATGTGTAAAGTATGGACTAAGTCGGTCACTCCCTTCAAGAGTTATCGTGCACACAAATTTTCCTAACATTTTTGAACTTTTGTGGGGGAGGTACCAAATGGACCGATATGGCTTATCTTCGAATTTAAACTAAGTTTGTACAAAATATTAGGTAAGCCAAAGTTTGGACCGAATCGGCAGATCCGTTCGAGAGTTATCTTGCGCTCCAACAACTATACACGGTGTCAAAGGGTTTTTTTGCACCTTTCAGGCTATTTTTTCAGAAAGTATGGGCTTGCCCCTGTTAAAACTTGTACCGTCGTATTGGGGCAGTGAATACAAGTTGTATACAGTTTGTGATCTAATTTAGGCATTCGCGGTATCCGTGGTCGAAAAACTTCTTCACCTGAAATTGTGAGTAAGAAAGCAGATATTTATTTCATTCGGCCCAAACGAACTTAAATTCTTTTCCATTATATATATATTTTTTTTGTTTTTTGTTTTTAGTTTTTTTTTCTTCATACGCTAAAGGTATGTAGGTGTCGAGGAATTCGTCTTGCTTCACTTGTTTCTATGAGTTATTCTACACAAAGAGAACCGGCGAATGACCCTGCTAACGATAACTGACATATTTTTAAGTCGTTCCAATTAAATTAGTGGCATTGTATATATGTACATATGTATATTTTATGCCTGCAATAACTTTACATTTCATTTATTAAATGCATTCTAATACACCACTAGAATAATTGAATAGCTGTCGAGGGTAAATCATTGCCATTTACTTAAAAAAAAGTAATATTGGTCGAAACGAAGTTTTCAGTTAGTAAAGGTTTATTGCCGACTAGAAACATGCCATCATCTCGCAATTTTTTAATCATTCGAGTTTTTCATTTAACCTGTAAGTTGGTGATTTTAAATGAGTTATTAATAATAACTGTGAAAGTATAATAAATAAAAACTGTGAAAGTATAATTTTAAAAGTATTATTTTTTACAGATTTTATTATGGTGTTATGGATTGACAGTTCATTGGGAGGTAAATTTTCCTTAACATTTAAAAAAAATATATCCCAAGATGGGCAAAAAAAAAACGATGATACCTTTTATCTGGGGACAGTTACTCTTTTAAAGAATAATCTTAAAAAACACGGCTTTCGTCTAGGTCTTGTGTAGGGCCGCGGGCTTTGACAAAAATAGTATCTACAAAATCAACGTTCTGCATGCCTTAAGACACCACATGTAGGGAAGACGTCCTCGTAAAATATTATTTAAAAAATCCACGCGATTATTGAAAATATTGAAAAATATAATTTTGAAAAATCTGCAGGTTTAAGACTAAAGACCCTTGGAAAATATTATTTATAATATCCCCGCGGTAGGGTCAATAAATGCTCGAAAAATTTTATTTAAAAAATCCACGCGTTTGGGTCTATAGATGGTCGAAAAATATTATTTAAAAAATCCACGCGGTAGGGTCAAAAAATGCTCGAAAAATGTTATTTAAAAAATCCACGCCTTAAGGTCTATAGATGTCGAAAAATATTATTTAAAACATCCACGCGGTAGGGTCAATAAATGCTCGAAAAATGTTATTTAAAAAATCCACGCCTTAAGGTCTATAGATGGTCGAAAAATATTATTTAAAAAAATCCATGCGTTTGGTCCAATAGTTATAGATCGAAAAAATATTATTTAAAAAATCCGCGCGTTTGGTTCAATAGATGGTCGAAAAATATTATTTAAAAAATCCGCGCGTTTGGTTCAATAGATGCTCGAAAAATATTATTTAAAAAATCCAAGCGTTTGGTTCAATAGATTGTCGAAAAATATTATTTAAAAAATCCGCGCTTTGAGGTCTATAGATGCTCGAAAAATATTATTTAAAAAATCCAAGCGTTTGGTTCAATAGATTGTCGAAAAATATTATTTAAAAAATCCGCGCTTTGAGGTCTATAGATGCTCGAAAAATATTATTTAAAAAATCCGCGCTTTGAGGTCTATAGATGCTCGAAAAACATTATTAAAAAAATCCACGCGTTGAGGTCTATACATGCTCGAAAAATATTTTTTAAAAAATCCACGCGTTGAGGTATATAGATGCTCGAAAAATATTATTAAAAAAAATTCACGCGTTAAGGTCTATGATGCGTGAAAAATGTTATTTAAAAAATCCACGCTTTTTGGTCTATTGATGCTCGAAAACTATTATTTAAAAAATCCACGCGTTAAGGTCTATAGATGCTCGAAAAATATTATTTAAAAAATCCACTCGTTTTACTCTACTGGTGCTCGAAAAATATTTTTTAAAAAATCCACGAGCTAGGGTCTATAGATGCTCGAAAAATATAACTTAAAAAATCCACGCGTTAAAGTCTATAGTTGCTCGAAAAATATTATTTAAAAATCCACGCGTTAAGGTCTATAGATGCTCGAAAAATATTAGTTAAAAAATATACGCGTTTTGGTCTATTGATGCCTAAAGAATATTATTTAAAAAATCCACGTTTTGAGGTCTATAGATGCTCGAAAAATATTATTTAAAAAATCCACGCGTTAAGGTCTATAGATGCTCGAAAATATGATTTAAAAAATCGGTAGTTGACATTGAATTACTTTAACACGCCTTTGATACGGAGACATATAAATGACTGACTAAGGCCTTAAATTTTTTGCCCTTTTCATTTCATATTTTACCAACGATGTATCTCTGTCTTTATTATTCTTCTATCATCATTCTTTAATGCAGGTTCATCACCTGCATTACAATGCATTGGTAAACACAACATACCTGTGGACGAGAAAAGTGTACAAATCGAAACGCAAAATTTCAAACCCTTTCAATTTGAAAACTTGGATGCCGTACCCACTTTTGCAGAACTTTCAAATCTGGAAGGTGCACTTTTCATAAAATTTGAATATTCGCGACAAAAACGCCCCATAATATATGCTGGGCCAAGAGAAGAATATGGAAATTATACTTTGGAATTTGTGTTTTGGCGTTGGCTGGAGAAAAGCCAACCTGAAAATGACTTTGGCGATATACAATTACCAGCAGAATTACATTTGTTTTTCTCTAATATAAAGGATCGATTTTCTAATAGGACAGCTCTGGCATTTCCCCTCAAGGTATTTATTTCTTTGAGTGATACACAAAAATTTAAAGTTGCCATAACTTGAATTGGATTTTGAATTTGAATTTTAGGTTGTTAAAAATTCACCAATGAAATTTTTTGATGTAATTACTCAACATTTACCATATGTACGGACGCCAGGAGGGTACATAGGACTTCCGCTGGATTCGATGCCCTTACTAGCCGAGATATTAAATTCAAATCTTAGCCACTTCTACACATATAGTGGCTCCATCTGTTATATTATGTTCATGAGTGATGCTATATGGTTCGATATGATAACTCCCATTGAAATTGGAATTGATTTTGTAAGATTTATTGCGAAATATTATCGTTCGATAAGTAATTGAAATTAAATAATTTTTTACAAGGTTCAGCAAGTGCAATATTTAGAAACAATTAGTGGTAAACCTTCGATGAACTCAATTTGGAAACAAAGGACTCCAGAAGGAATTGTTACCAAATCTTTTGGAACAAATGGAGAAAAACAATGGAGTTTGACACCAGAATTGCTCATTATTGCTGCGACCATTTTATTTCATCATCAGAATTAGAAATGGTCATATAATAATTTACTAAAAAAATATTTTAACACTTATGAAAAGAACATTTTTCCAAGCTATTGTTATCCAGTAGGAACAATACGAAGATACAACTGACACCACCATCTCTGAAAATCATATTGAATAGCACTGCCCGAATGAAATCAACACAAGAAAAAAAGACAAAATACCAAATAAATAAGAATCAATCACGTTTGCAGGCAGTTTTATGTCCTCATACTGTTTAAAAAAGAGAAACACTATATATCAAGAGAAGTGCACCCAAATGTCCCATGAAAAATCCCGATACCGACGACAAGAACAAAATCCTTTTTCCCTATTACTGGTCATAACCTAACTCTGTTCGTTATGATCATTTTGGATACATACATTTGTGTCAATTTAATTCCGTAAAATTTTCAACGCATCTTGATATATGTTAAGTTCACGACAAAATCATGGATTTTGAAACCTATATGTTCTCTTTATTTTCACTGCACCATTACCGTAGATCACCTGAAATATTGAAATAAATATTTAAAATATGTAAATTATCGTTCATCATGATACCCGCATTAGTGTCAGTTTAGCTTATTCCCATAAACCGAGCTATTCAAAATAGTGGTAATATATTTGTTTGTAATAATTTTAAAAATTTAACATTTCATTTAGTAAATGCATTCTAATATACAACTAGAATATTTGATTAGCGGCTGAGTGTAAATCGTTGCCATTTACTTAATATTAATATTGTCTGAAACGACCTTTCACTCAGTAAGGTTTTATTGTCGGCTAGAAACATGGTGCCACTACTCAATTTTTTAACCATAAACGATTTTCACTTGGCATGTAAGATGGTGATTTTCCGAGAATAATGGAATTACAGAAAATTTTCAATAGTCTAATTTGAAAATATACTTTTCTTTTTGCAGATATTCTTTTCGTATATTCGATAAGTTATTCATTGGGAGGTAAGATGCTCGAAAAATATTATTTAAAAAATCCACGCGTTAAGGTCAATAGATGGTCGAAAAATATTATTTAAAAAATCCACGCGTTAAGGTCAATAGATGGTCGAAAAATATTATTTAAAAAATCCACGCGTTAAGGTCAATAGATGGTCGAAAAATATTATTTAAAAAATCCACGCGTTAAGGTCAATAGATGGTCGAAAAATATTATTTAAAAAATCCACGCGTTAAGGTCAATAGATGGTCGAAAAATATTATTTAAAAAATCCACGCGTTAAGGTCAATAGATGGTCGAAAAATATTATTTAAAAAATCCACGCGTTAAGGTCAATAGATGGTCGAAAAATATTATTTAAAAAATCCACGCGTTAAGGTCAATAGATGGTCGAAAAATATTATTTAAAAAATCCACACGTTAAGGTCCAAAGATGCTCGAAAAATATTATTTAAAAAATCCACGCGTTAAAGTCTATAGATGCTCGAAAAATATTATTTAAAAAATCCACGCGTTAAGGTCTATAGATGCTCGAAAAATATTATTTAAAAAATCCACGCGTTAAGGTCTATAGATGCTCGAAAAATATTATTTAAAAAATCCACGCGTTAAGGTCTATAGATGCTCGAAAAATATTATTTAAAAAATCCACGCGTTAAGGTCTATAGATGCTCGAAAAATATTATTTAAAAAATCCACGCGTTAAGGTCTATAGATGCTCGAAAAATATTATTTAAAAAATCCACGCGTTAAGGTCTATAGATGCTCGAAAAATATTATTTAAAAAATCCACGCGTTAAGGTCTATAGATGCTCGAAAAATATTATTTAAAAAATCCACGCGTTAAGGTCTATAGATGCTCGAAAAATATTATTTAAAAAATCCACGCGTTAAGGTCTATAGATGCTCGAAAAATATTATTTAAAAAATCCACGCGTTAAGGTCTATAGATGCTCGAAAAATATTATTTAAAAAATCCACGCGTTAAGGTCTATAGATGCTCGAAAAATATTATTTAAAAAATCCACGCGTTAAGGTCTATAGATGCTCGAAAAATATTATTTAAAAAATCCACGCGTTAAGGTCAATAGATGGTCGAAAAATATTATTTAAAAAATCCACGCGTTAAGGTCAATAGATGGTCGAAAAATATTATTTAAAAAATCCACGCGTTAAGGTCAATAGATGGTCGAAAAATATTATTTAAAAAATCCACGCGTTAAGGTCAATAGATGGTCGAAAAATATTATTTAAAAAATCCACGCGTTAAGGTCAATAGATGGTCGAAAAATATTATTTAAAAAATCCACGCGTTAAGGTCAATAGATGGTCGAAAAATATTATTTAAAAAATCCACGCGTTAAGGTCAATAGATGGTCGAAAAATATTATTTAAAAAATCCACGCGTTAAGGTCAATAGATGGTCGAAAAATATTATTTAAAAAATCCACGCGTTAAGGTCAATAGATGGTCGAAAAATATTATTTAAAAAATCCACGCGTTAAGGTCAATAGATGGTCGAAAAATATTATTTAAAAAATCCACGCGTTAAGGTCAATAGATGGTCGAAAAATATTATTTAAAAAATCCACGCGTTAAGGTCAATAGATGGTCGAAAAATATTATTTAAAAAATCCACGCGTTAAGGTCAATAGATGGTCGAAAAATATTATTTAAAAAATCCACGCGTTAAGGTCAATAGATGGTCGAAAAATATTATTTAAAAAATCCACGCGTTAAGGTCAATAGATGGTCGAAAAATATTATTTAAAAAATCCACGCGTTAAGGTCAATAGATGGTCGAAAAATATTATTTAAAAAATCCACGCGTTAAGGTCAATAGATGGTCGAAAAATATTATTTAAAAAATCCACGCGTTTTGGTCTATTGATGCTCGAAAAATATTATTTAAAAAATCCACGCGTTTTGGTCTATTGATGCTCGAAAAATATTATTTAAAAAATCCACGCGTTTTGGTCTATTGATGCTCGAAAAATATTATTTAAAAAATCCACGCGTTTTGGTCTATTGATGCTCGAAAAATATTATTTAAAAAATCCACGCGTTTTGGTCTATTGATGCTCGAAAAATATTATTTAAAAAATCCACGCGTTTTGGTCTATTGATGCTCGAAAAATATTATTTAAAAAATCCACGCGTTTTGGTCTGTTGATGCTCGAAAAATATTATTTAAAAAATCCACGCGTTTTGGTCTATTGATGCTCGAAAAATATTATTTAAAAAATCCACGCGTTTTGGTCTATTGATGCTCGAAAAATATAATTAAAAAAATCCACGCGTTTTGGTCTATTGATGCTCGAAAAATATTATTTAACAAATCCACGCGTTTTGATCTATTGATGCTCGAAAAATATTATTTAAAAAATCCACGCGTTTTGGTCTATTGATGCTCGAAAAATATTATTTAAAAAATCCACGCGTTTTGGTCTATTGATGTTCGAAAAATATTATTTAAAAAATCCACGCGTTTTGGTCTATTGATGTTCGAAAAATATTATTTAAAAAATCCACGCGTTTTGGTCTATTGATGTTCGAAAAATATTATTTAAAAAATCCACGCGTTTTGGTCTATTGATGCTCGAAAAATATTATTTAAAAAATCCACGCGTTTTGGTCTATTGATGCTCGAAAAATATTATTTAAAAAATCCACGCGTTTTGGTCTATTGATGCTCGAAAAATATTATTTAAAAAATCCACGCGTTTTGGTCTATTGATGTTCGAAAAATATTATTTAAAAAATCCACGCGTTTTGGTCTATTGATGTTCGAAAAATATTATTTAAAAAATCCACGCGTTTTGGTCTATTGATGCTCGAAAAATATTATTTAAAAAATCCACGCGTTTTGGTCTATTGATGCTCGAAAAATATTATTTAAAAAATCCACGCGTTTTGGTCTATTGATGCTCGAAAAATATTATTTAAAAAATCCACGCGTTTTGGTCTATTGATGCTCGAAAAATATTATTTAAAAAATCCACGCGTTTTGGTCTATTGATGCTCGAAAAATATTATTTAAAAAATCCACGCGTTTTGGTCTATTGATGCTCGAAAAATATTATTTAAAAAATCCACGCGTTTTGGTCTATTGATGCTCGAAAAATATTATTTAAAAAATCCACGCGTTTTGGTCTATTGATGCTCGAAAAATATTATTTAAAAAATCCACGCGTTTTGGTCTATTGATGCTCGAAAAATATTATTTAAAAAATCCACGCGTTTTGGTCTATTGATGCTCGAAAAATATTATTTAAAAAATCCACGCGTTTTGGTCTATTGATGCTCGAAAAATATTATTTAAAAAATCCACGCGTTTTGGTCTATTGATGCTCGAAAAATATTATTTAAAAAATCCACGCGTTTTGGTCTATTGATGCTCGAAAAATATTATTTAAAAAATCCACGCGTTTTGGTCTATTGATGCTCGAAAAATATTATTTAAAAAATCCACGCGTTTTGGTCTATTGATGCTCGAAAAATATTATTTAAAAAATCCACGCGTTTTGGTCTATTGATGCTCGAAAAATATTATTTAAAAAATCCACGCGTTTTGGTCTATTGATGCTCGAAAAATATTATTTAAAAAATCCACGCGTTTTGGTCTATTGATGCTCGAAAAATATTATTTAAAAAATCCACGCGTTTTGGTCTATTGATGCTCGAAAAATATTATTTAAAAAATCCACGCGTTTTGGTCTATTGATGCTCGAAAAATATTATTTAAAAAATCCACGCGTTTTGGTCTATTGATGCTCGAAAAATATTATTTAAAAAATCCACGCGTTTTGGTCTATTGATGCTCGAAAAATATTATTTAAAAAATCCACGCGTTTTGGTCTATTGATGCTCGAAAAATATTATTTAAAAAATCCACGCGTTTTGGTCTATTGATGCTCGAAAAATATTATTTAAAAAATCCACGCGTTTTGGTCTATTGATGCTCGAAAAATATTATTTAAAAAATCCACGCGTTTTGGTCTATTGATGCTTGAAAAATATTATTTAAAAAATCCACGCGTTTTGGTCTATTGATGTTCGAAAAATATTATTTAAAAAATCCACGCGTTTTGGTCTACTGATGCTCGAAAAATATTATTTAAAAAATCCACGCGTTTTGGTCTATTGATGTTCGAAAAATATTATTTAAAAAATCCACGCGTTTTGGTCTATTGATGCTCGAAAAATATTATTTAAAAAATCCACGCGTTTTGGTCTATTGATGCTCGAAAAATATTATTTAAAAAATCCACGCGTTTTGGTCTATTGATGCTTGAAAAATATTATTTAAAAAATCCACGCGTTAAGGTCTATAGATGCTCGAAAAATATTATTTAAAAAATCCACGCGTTAAGGTCTATAGATGCTCGAAAAATATTATTTAAAAAATCCACGCGTTAAGGTCTATAGATGCTCGAAAAATATTATTTAAAAAATCCACGCGTTAAGGTCTATAGATGCTCGAAAAATATTATTTAAAAAATCCACGCGTTAAGGTCTATAGATGCTCGAAAAATATTATTTAAAAAATCCACGCGTTAAGGTCTATAGATGCTCGAAAAATATTATTTAAAAAATCCACGCGTTAAGGTCTATAGATGCTCGAAAAATATTATTTAAAAAATCCACGCGTTAAGGTCTATAGATGCTCGAAAAATATTATTTAAAAAATCCACGCGTTAAGGTCTATAGATGCTCGAAAAATATTATTTAAAAAATCCACGCGTTAAGGTCTATAGATGCTCGAAAAATATTATTTAAAAAATCCACGCGTTAAGGTCTATAGATGCTCGAAAAATATTATTTAAAAAATCCACGCGTTAAGGTCTATAGATGCTCGAAAAATATTATTTAAAAAATCCACGCGTTAAGGTCTATAGATGCTCGAAAAATATTATTTAAAAAATCCACGCGTTAAGGTCTATAGATGCTCGAAAAATATTATTAAAAAATCCACGCGTTAAGGTCTATAGATGCTCGAAAAATATTATTTAAAAAATCCACGCGTTTGGGTCTGTAGATGCTCGAAAAAAATTATTTACAAAATCCAAGCATTAAGGTCTATAAATGGTCGAAAAATATGATTTAAAAAATCCGGTAGCTGTCATTGAATAACTTTAGCAAGCCTTTAATACGGAGACAAATAAATGACTGGCTTAGGCCATTAAATTTTTTGCCCTTTTCATTTTATAATTTTACCAACGTTGTGTCTCCGTCTTTATTCTTCTTCTATCATCATGCTTTAATGCAGGTTCATCACCTGCATTACAATGCATTGGTAAACACAACATACCTGTGGACGAGAAAAGTGTACAAATCAAAACGCAAAATTTCAAACCTTTTCGATTTGATAACTTGGATGCAGTACCCACATTTGCAGAACTTTCAAATCTGGAAGGTACACTTTACATTAGGTTTGAATATTCGTCACAAAAAAGGCCAATAATGTATGCCGGGCCAAGAGAACGTAATGGAAATTATACTTTAGAACATATATTGTGGCGTTGGTTGGAGGAAAGCCAACCTGAAAATGATTTTGGCGATATACAATTACCAGCAGAATTACATTTGTTTTTCTCTCATATAAAGGATAAACAATCTGCAAAGACAGCACTGGCATTTCCCCTCAAGGTATTTCTTTGAATAATTTTCAACATTTAATTATTTTTTATTATTTTTTTTTTTTTAATTATAGGTTGTTAAAAATTCGCCAATCAAATTCTTTGAAGTAATTACCCAACACTTACCACTAGTACGAGAACCAGTAGCTGACATTGAACTCCCCCTGGATTCGATGCCCTTACTAGCGCAGATATTGAATACAAATCTTAGCCACTTTTATACATACAGTGGCGATAGCTGTCATAATAACATGTACCTGGTTAATGTAACATGGTTCGATATCATAACTCCCATTGAAATTGGAATTGATTTTGTAAGATTTATTTTCAAATATCAGCTTTTGATGGGTAATTTAAGTTCGATTTTCTTCAACAGGCCCAGCAAGTGGAATATTTAGAAACGATCAGTGGTAAACCTTCGATGAACTCAATTTGGAAACAAAAGTCTCCAGAAGGAATTGTTACCAAATCTTTTGGAACAAATGGAGAAAAACAATGGATTTTGGCACCAGAATTGCTCATTATTGTCGGGATCATTTTATTTCATGATTAAAATTAGAAATGGTCATATAATAATAATAATTTACTGAAGAAATGTTTTAACACAAAATACCAAATAAAAAAGAATCAATCAGTTTGTAAGCACATTCATAACCTCAGACTGTTAAAGGAGAAAAACACTATATATCAAGCGAAGTGGACCCAAATGTCCCATGAGAAAATCCGTCGGTGTCGAGACACGAACAAAATCCTTTTTCCCTATTACTAGTCATAACCTAACTCTGTTCGTTATGATCATTTGGGATAAAGACATTTGTGTCGATTTAATTCCGTAAATTTTTCAACGCAAGAATTGCAGCCATCTTGATATTTGTTAAGTTCACGACAAAATCATGTATTTTGAGACCTATATGTCCTCTTCATTTTCACTGCACCATTACCGTAGATCACCTGAAATATTGAAATAAATATTTAAAATATGTAAATTATCGTTCATCACGATACCCGCATTAGTGTCAGTTTAGCTTATTCCCATAAACCCAGCTATTCCAAATAGTGGCAATATATTTGTATGTAATAATTTTAATAACTTAACATTTCATTTGGTAAATGCATTCGAATATACAACTAGAATATTTGATTAGCGGCTGAGTGTAAATCGTTGCCATTTACTTAACATCAATATTGTCTGAAGCGACCTTTCATTTAGTAAGGTTTTATTGTCGGCTAGAAACATGGTGCCACTACGCAATTTTTTAACCATAAACGTTTTTCAGTTGACTTGTAAGTTGGTGATTTTCCATGAAAATGAAAATACATTTTTCCTTATTATAAGAATAAAAAAGTTTTCAATAGTCTGATCTGAAAATATAAATTTCTGTTTGCAGATTTTCTTATTTTGTTTTGGATAAGTTATTCATTGGGAGGTAAATATAATAATCTATTTCCCACGAACTTTTTTTAATATTTTTTTAAAGACCCATCAAACAATAATCGTGGATTTTTAAAAATATTTTTTCCAACACCCATTGACCAATAAGCGTGGATTTTTAAAAACATTTTTTCTACGACCCATTGACCAATATGCGTGGATTTTTAAAAATATTTTTTTCAACGACCCATCAAACAATAAGCGTTGATTTTTAAAAATATTTTTTTCAACGACCCATCAGACAATAAGCGTGGATTTTTAAAAATATTTTTTCAATGATCCATCAAACAATTAGCGTGGATTTTTAAAAATATTTTTTTCTACGACCCATCAAACAATAAGCGTGGATTTTTAAAAATAGTTTTTCCAACGACCCATCAAACAATAAGCGTGGATTTTTGAAAATATTTTTTTTCAACGACCCATCAAACAATAAGCGTGGATTTTTAAAAATATTTTTTTCAACGAACCATCAAACAATAAGCGCGGATTTTTAAAAATATTTTTTTCAACGACCCATCAAACAATAAGCGCGGATTTTTAAAAATATTTTTTTCAACGAACCATCAAACAATAAGCGTGGATTTTTAAAAATATTTTTTTTCAACGAACCATCAAACAATAAGCGTGGATTTTTAAAAATATTTTTTTTCAACGACCCATCAAACAATAAGCGTGGATTTTTAAAATTATTTTTTTCAAAGACCCATCAAACAATAAGCGTGGATTTTTAAAAATATTTTTTTCAAAGACCCATCAAACAATAAGCGTGGATTTTTAAAAATATTTTTTTCAACGACCCATCAAACAATAAGCGTGGATTTTTAAAAATATTTTTTTCAACGACCCATTGACCAATAAGCGTGGATTTTTAAAAATATTTTTTTCAACGACCCATTGACCAATAAGCGTGGATTTTTAAAAATATTTTTTTCAACGACCCATTGACCAATAGGCGTGGATTTTTAAAAATATTTTTTTCAACGACCCATTGACCAATAAGCGTGGATTTTTAAAAATATTTTTTTCAACGACCCATTGACCAATAAGCGTGGATTTTTAAAAATATTTTTTGCAACGGCTTATTGACCGATAAGCTTGGATTTTTAAAAATATTGTTTTCAACGACCCATTGACCAATAAGCGTAGATTTTTAAAAATATTTTTTTTAACGACCCATTGACCAATAAGCGTAGATTTTTGAAAATATTTTTTTTCAACGACCCATTGACCAATAAGAGTAGATTTTTAAAAATATTTTTTTCAACGACCCATTGACCAATAAGCGTAGATTTTTAAAAATATTTTTTTTAACGACCCATTGACCAATAAGCGTAGATTTTTGAAAATATTTTTTCAACGACCCATTGACCAATAAGAGTAGATTTTTAAAAATATTTTTTTCAACGACCCATTGACCAATAAGCGTAGATTTTTAAAAATATTTTTTTCAACGACCCATTGACCAATAAGCGTGGATTTTTAAAAATATTTTTTCAACGACCCATCAAACAATAAGCGTGGATTTTTAAAAATATTTTTTTTCAACGACCCATCAAACAATAAGCGTGGATTTTTAAAAATATTTTTTCAACGACCCAGCAAACAATAAGCGTGGATTTTTAAAAATATTTTTTCAACGACCCATTGACCAATAAGCGTGGATTTTTAAAAATATTTTTTCAACGACCCATTGACCAATAAGCGTGGATTTTTAAAAATATTTTTTCAACGACCCATTGACCAATAAGCGTGGATTTTTAAAAATATTTTTTTTCAACGACCCATCAAACAATAAGCGTGGATTTATAAAAATATTTTTTTCAACGACCCATCAAACAATAAGCGTGGATTTTTAAAAATATTTTTTTTCAACGACCCATCAAACAATAAGCGTGGATTTTTAAAAATATTTTTTTCAACGACCCATCAAACAATAAGCGTGGATTTTTAAAAATATTTTTTTTCAACGACCCATCAAACAATAAGCGTGGATTTTTAAAAATATTTTTTTCAACGACCCATCAAACAATAAGCGTGGATTTTTAAAAACATTTTTTCAACGATCCATCAAACAATAAGCGTGGATTTTTAAAAATATTTTTTCAACGATCCATCAAACAATAAGCGTGGATTTTTAAAAATATTTTTTTCAACGACCCATTGACCAATAAGCGTGGATTTTTAAAAATATTTTTTTCAACGACCCATTGACCAATAAGCGTGGATTTTTAAAAATATTTTTTTCAACGACCCATTGACCAATAAGCTTGGATTTTTAAAAATATTTTTTTCAACGACCCATTGACCAATAAGCGTGGATTTTTAAAAATATTTTTTTCAACGACCCATTGACCAATAAGCGTGGATTTTTAAAAATATTTTTTTCAACGACCCATCAAGCAATAAGCGTGGATTTTTAAAAATATTTTTTTCAACGACCCATCAAACAATAAGCGTGGATTTTTAAAAATATTTTTTTCAACGACCCATCAAACAATAAGCGTGGATTTTTAAAAATATTTTTTTCAACGACCCATCAAACAATAAGCGTGGATTTTTAAAAATATTTTTTTCAACGACCCATCAAACAATAAGCGTGGATTTTTAAAAATATTTTTTTCAACGACCCATCAAACAATAAGCGTGGATTTTTAAAAATATTTTTTTCAACGACCCATCAAACAATAAGCGTGGATTTTTAAAAATATTTTTTTCAACGACCCATCAAACCCATCAAACAATAAGCGTGGATTTTTAAAAATATTTTTTTCAACGACCCATCAAACCCATCAAACAATAAGCGTGGATTTTTAAAAATATTTTTTTCAACGACCCATAAACAATAAGCGTGGATTTTTAAAAATATTTTTTTCAACGACCCATCAAACAATAAGCCTGGATTTTTAAAAATATTTTTTTCAACGACCCATCAAACAATAAGCGTGGATTTTTAAAAATATTTTTTTCAACGACCCATTGACCAATATACTTCATTCCAGATTTTTTACCGAAAAAAGCCCAATGCGTTGGTAAACACAACATTCCCTTGGACGAGAAAAGTGTACAAGTGAAAGTGCAAATTTTCAAACCTTTTCGATTTGAAAATTTGGATGCAGTACCCGTGTTTGCAGAACTTGTAAATGTGGAAGGTCAACTTTACATAATGTTTGAATATTCGCTACAACAACCCCCAATAATGTATGATGGGCCAAGAGAAGAATATGGAAATTATAGCTTGCAGTTCATATTTTGGCGTTGGCTGGAGAAAAGCCAACCAGAAAATGACTTGGACGGTATACAATTTCCAGCAGAATTTCATTTATTGTTCAGTAATACAAAGGATAAGGATTCGGTATGGACAGCATTGGCTTTTTCCTTCAAGGTATTTGATTTGATTTGGATTTGAGTGATATACACAATTACACAAAGTTGGTAATGATTCGAAGTGGATTTTTTTTCAAATTTAGGTTGTTAAAAAGTCTCCAATGGCATTTTTTGATATAATTACCCAACACTTACCACTAATACGGACACCAGGTGCTCACATTAAACTTCCGCCGGATTCGATTCACTTACTGGCGCAAATATTGAATGGCAATCTTAGTGACTTTTATACATATAATGGCAGGACTTGTTATACTATGTGCCCGACTGATGTTGTATGGTTCGATATTATAACTCCCATAGAAATTGGAATTGATTTCGTAAGGTTTATTTCGGAATATCAGCTTTTGATTGATAATTTATGTTAGATATTTTTTTCTTCATCAGGTCCAGCAAGTGGAATATTTAGAAATGGCTGGTGGTAAGCCGTTGATGACTGCAATTTGGAACCAAAAGTCTCCAAATGGAATTGTTCTTAAATCTTTTGGAGAACAACAATTCATTTTGGCGCCGGAATTATTTATAAGTTCATTGATTGTAATGATTTATGGAATGTAGTGTGATTTTAATTATTATAATTTTTTTTCTAATAAGCAATGGACATTAATGATGATATTTACTGAATACACATTTTAAGACTTGTAAAAAAATGGTTTCCAAGCACTTGGTGCCCACTAGTAACAATGGGAAAGATATCTCTAAGCCAATCCAGAAAAAGGTAATCAATCAATGAGATTAATGCAGGAAAAAGTAGAATAAGAAAGAAATAAAATAAAATCAAGCAGATGTGTAGGTAGTTTTATATTCTCATACTATTTAAAGAAGGAGAAAAAAACAACACCCTAATAAGTGGAACTAAATGTCCCAATGAGTATAGTTTGAAACAAGAGCTGGGATAGTATTGAATATTTTATGGCAGGAATTTGATGCGACCCCTTTTACAACGGTATAATAGTTCTCTAAAATAGCAAAAAGCAACCAATGTTTTTTTTATATAGGTACGTAGGCTAGAGCATTTTTTGTGTAGATGGTATTTGATCTGAAGCTTCACCCCAGTGAATGAAAGACTTGCTGCAATTCGAATAAAAGCTAAATTCTTCAACGTCAGCTTTATTTGCGCTCATGCTCCCACTGAAGAAAAGGACGAACAGACCAAAGATATATTTTACGAGCGCTTAGAATAAACATATGACCGTTGCCCAGCCCATGACATTAAAATCATTCTAGGCGATTTTAATGCCAAAATTGGAAAGGAGAATATCTTTGGCCCAACAGTCGGGAAATTCAGTCTCCACAGTGAAACATCTGACAATGGTATGAGGCTGATAGACTTTGCAGCTGCAAAAAACATGGTAGTTAGCAGTACCAGATTTAATCATCTCCATATTCATAAGGGCACCTAGCGGTCTCCAGATCAGAAAACAAGAAATCAAATTAATCATGTTGTGATAGATGGAAGACATTCATCGAGCGTGTTGGATGTTCGATCCTTCCGAGGCGCAAACATAGACTCGTTGCAGCAAAGGAACGTACCAGATTAAATGTAGCAAACAAAGTGCGAAAAGACACAACACGGAAGTTGGAAATCAGTAAGCTGCAATCACAACAGATAGTCACAGCATATTCCACTCAACTAGCCCAATTGCTTAATCAAAGCACTCCTCATCCCGATAACATATCAGCACAATGGCAAAGCATTGCCCACTCCATGCAAACAGCCGCAAAATCCATACTTGGATACCAGAGATCTCCACCAAGGAATCCATGGTATGATCAGGAGTGTCGTGCTGCCACCGAAGAGAAAAATTCGGCATATTGGACTACTTTACAATCCGTAGCAACGCGTAGTGCACGAGAGAGATACAGGGAGAAAAGGAGAGAGGTGAAACGTCTTTTCCGCAGGAAAAAGAGAGAGAGATGGAAAAGCGGGAGTGTGAAAAAATCGAGATGTACAGGAGCCAGAATGAAGTCCGAAAATTCTACCAAAGAGTCAAGCACCAAACTGATGGCTTTGGTACAGGCATATCCTCCTTTAGAGATCAACAAGGTAATTTGGTAACTGATACAGATAGTGTGCTCAGGATATGGAAAGAACATTTTTCAAAACTGTTGGTATCCAATAGCAGCGAAGGCGACGAAGATACCACATTCCCAGTCCCAGAAGATGGTATTGAATGTATACCGCCCAGCCAAGATGAGGTAAAGACAGCAATAAATCGGCTGAAGAATAATAAGGCAGCAGGTGCCGATGGCTTACCAGCCGAGCTGTTCAAAACCGGAGGCGACACGCTGATAAGGTGTATTCATCAGCTAGTTAGCACCATCTGGCAGGAAGAACGAGTATCCGACGATTGGAACCTGAGTATCCTGTGCCCCGTCCACAAGAAGGGAGATAAGACTGTATGCTCTAACTATAGGGGCATAAGTCTACTCCCTATTGCCTACAAGATCGTGTCAGGGATATTGTGCGAACGACTAAAGCCTATGGTCAACGAGATAATTGGACACCTACCACCTTTATGTCGATTATAAAGCAGCCTTCGACAGGCCGCTGCGTTCAAAGGCATTCCAAGCCATGTCTGAATTTGGTATCCCCGCAAAGCTCATCCGTCTTTGCAAAATGACTTTAACTGACACGAGGTCCTCAGTTAAAATAGGAAAGAACCTCTCCGAAGAGTTTGGTACCAAAAGTGGTTTCAGACAAGGAGACAGCCTTTCGTGTGATCTCTTTAACATCCTGCTGGAAAAGGTTATACGAGAGGCAAACGTCAAAAGAAGTGGCACAATCTACACCAATAGTCACATGTTACTTGCCTATGCTGATGATATAGACATCATGGGCCGATCAGTAAAAGAAGTAACTGATACCTTTATAAAGGTCGAAGGAGAATATGCTAAAGTGGGTCTGGCGGTAAACGGTGAGAAGACCAAGTTGATGGTGTCGACGCGCAATGCGTCCATTGGGCTCGGACCGATGTGGAAGTAGGTTCCTATAATATTGAGGTAGTGAAAGACTTGGTCTACCTCGGCACCTCCGTAAACACAACAAACAACATCAGTTGTGAAATAAAAAGAAGAATTGTATTGGCTAACAGATGATACTTTGGTAAGCAGTTTAAAAACAAAGCCACATCTCGTCAAACAAAAATAACGCTTTACAAAACACTGATACTACCCGTGCTGATGTATGGTTCCGAAGCCTGGGTACTTGCGCAAGCAGACATGGCAGTGCTTGGTGTGTTTGAGGGAAAAATTCTTCAAAAGATCTACGGACCAATCTGCGTTGACGGTGAATATCGACGTCGCATGAACCACGAGCTGTATCTGCTATACAACGACATCAATATTGTTAAACGTATCGAGATGCAGCGATTGCGTTGGCTAGGCCATATCATAAGAATAAGCTTGGCGGTGCACGCAGAATTGGCAGGAAAAGGAATAGATGGAGCAAACAAGTGGATGATGAGATGAAAAGGCGCGGTATTCCAGAGTGCGAAGCAACAAATAGAGAGAAATGGAGATCTTTTCTTAGTTCGGCCTATGGATCAAATGTTCTGTAATGGGTCAGCTAAGTAAGTAAGTATTTTTTTGGAGGGTCTTCACAACAATAAACGTGGAATTTTTAAGAATATTTTTTCATAGGATTTTTTTGTTGATTTGTTTATACCCTCAGCATTTATGCTAATGAGGGTATATACACTTTCATACGGGCAACATGTGCCTCATCGGAATAACCGTTTTAGACCCCAAGTATGTTTGGACGATATGTGTTTCAGAAAAATTGTAGTTGATTTAGCCATGTCCGTCCGTATGTCTGGCTGGCTGGAGCGCACGATAACTCTCGAACGGATCAATCGATTCAGTCCAAATGTTGGTTTTCGTAATATTTTGTGCAAACTTAGTTTAGGTTCGAAGATGGGTTATATCGGTCCACTCCTTCCGGTACCTCCCCCACAAAAGTTCAGAAATGTTCGGAAAATTTGTGCGCACGATAACTCTTGAAGGGAGTAACCGATTTGGTTCATACTTTGCACATCGTGAAATTTTTACCAGACATAGATGTGGTTTCAATGTGGACTCAAACGGTCCACTCCTTCGGGTACCTCCTACACAAAATTCCGGATAAGTTCAGTTTAGACCATCTCTCGAATCGCTCTGATTTGTAATGTAACAACTTGTATTCACTGCAACCCAGTGCAATCTTTTTTTCGACAACTTATCAAGCGATAAGAGTGGATTTTTAAAAATATTTTTTCGACGACCCATCAAAATATCAGAACTATTCTTGAACAGCCCTTAAGCTGCACATAAACGAAAATATTGTACTTTTGAATGGTAGGCACCCAAAGAAGATATCCGATAAGGAGCTTCTCAAAAGGTTTAGAACAAATAAAAGGATTTGTGAAATTTTGGCCAACTCGCATACTCAATTCGTAATCTGTTGAGGATTGGTATTTTTTAACACAACAGCAGCCAGGTGACAACGATTTTTGATGGCGGCAGCTATCGGCAGTCGTAGAGCCGGGCGTCTGAGCCAACGCAGTGCACACTTGGCCCTGCGTTCAGTCAGCTTCAACGAAGCCTCAAGAATATGGGGGCATTACTACAATCTTCACTTGTCCTTGCCCTTCGACGGCGTCAACGCAAACTGAATAATAGGGATGGGTTATTGCTAAATCCCTCACTTGGTCCTGCGCTCGGTTAACCTCGACACAGTTCGTAGAATATGGAGTGTTGTTATAACCTTCATTTGGTTCTGTGGTTAGTCGGCGTCAACGCTTTCCGTTAGGGTAGCTTGATTTTCTTCGTATATAGTCACTGGTTAATCGATGTCCCTTTTCCTATTTTTTACCCGCCATTATAATATGGAGGGTATAATTAAATTTGTCATTCCGTTTGTAACACATCGAAATATTCATCGGAGACCCCATATACATACATAATACCGATTTAGTATTCATCCTAAGTCGATATACACGGTGCGCCTTAACTAATTTTAAATAGAAGGTGCTTACACCTGGGAAGTTTTTACAGATTCTGAAACTACATTGCTCATAGATGAAAAATATCAAGAAACAAAAAAATCGCCGGAGGGATTTTAAAATAAATCGCGACTTAAGTTCACATTTCTAGGGGTTTTTTAGGTTTTCGCGATTTTGCTTGGAAACCGCGAGTCCTATGTAAATGAGCCTAAAGAAAATTTTGTAGCTGTGAAAATACTCCAAAAGATTGACCTTTATGATATTTTCGTAGGTTTTACCGTTTTTGAGATATAGAAGTTCAAATTGAGACAATTACAAACCTCCTTTCCCACCCATTATTTTAACAAGGGCATGTCGCGCGAAATATCTAGTTATTTTGTAACCACTGAAATAAGTAGTCAGAATCTACTCAGTATCTACTTATTTCAGTGGTTACCCTCTACCTATTTCAGTGGTTACAAAATAACCAGACATTTCGCGCGACATGCCCTTGTTAAAATAAGGAAAGGATGTTTGTAATGAGGATTTTTGCTGGGTCTATATCTAAAAAATGGTAAAACCTACGAAAATATCATAAAGGTCAATCTTGTGGAGAATTTTCACAGCTACAACATTTTCTTTAGGCCCATTTACATAGGCGGTTTCCAAGCATAATCGTGAAAACCTAAAGAACCCCTAAAAATGTGAACTTAAATCGCGATTTATTTGAAAATCCCTCCGGCGATTTTTTTGTTTCTTGATATTTGTTATCTATAAGCATTGTAGTTTCAGAATCCGCAAAAACTTCCCAGGTGTAAGCACCTTCCATTTAAATTTGGTTAATGCACACCGTGTATAACCATGTCCGTCAGCCTGCCCGTCTTCTCCTCTTTTAAAATAAAGATACAGCTCGATATTTAAAGATAGAGCTTTACAATATGGTATAGAAGATTATATACCTCCTAGTATGTTTACAGGCCGATTACACTCCTGTCGCCCGTAGCAAAGATCTTAAAGGCACTACTTCTTCCCACGATGAGAAGGTGCTTTCCAGTTGCCCAACATCAACATGGATTTCGGAAAATGCATAGTACTACAACAGCATTAGATGCCATATCCACACACATATCAGTAGAGGAGTGGTGGCTCTGGACCTATCGAAGGCTTTCGATACCGTCAACCATGCCAAGACTAATCTCCAGCCATGATTGAAACGTTGGTTAATCAGCTATATGTGCGGACGCCAGTCGTTTGTGGAATTCAAAAACAAGAAGTCTGCAAAGTTAGCACTACGCAGTGGAAGAAGATTCAAACCTGCCAGAATGCTGCACTGAGGACTGCAACAGGGTGCCTCCTCATGACAACAGTGGACCATCTTCATGCGGAGACGAAGATTTTACCGGTGCGTCAACACAATAAGATGTTGTCGATGCAGTACCTGCTTGGGTGTTATCGCAGAGAGCATCCCTGCCACGATTTAATGGACAGACTTCCTCCACCCAGGCCCGTCAGGAGAGATCTTCATGATCTAGAGAGAGAGAGGTCCAAAGGTATAAAAGAGAACCTCTAGACGAACGAGCTTAACAGGCAGGCTTGGATAGCATTCACACTAACATGGTTGCGCAGGCAGTACAGATACAATGTGAATGCCGTCCTTGGAGACCACCCCCCATCCATTGCAGCAGAAGAACGCCAGCTGCCAAGGCCAACAGGAGTGGTTTTAACCCAGTTAAGGTCCGGACGATGCAGCAACCTCAATTCGTATTGGGCCCGAATTGACGCCACGATACCCAACACCTGCCCAGCATGTGGATTGGGACCACACGATACACTGCATTTATTTAGCTGCCCAGCTAACCCCACTCACCTGTCTCCTGATTCCTTATGGATGAAAGCAGTCCAGGAACCTAATAACTGAAATAATACACGAACACATTTGCGTTTCTACAACAACAAGAACCTGAAATAAGTCGTTATAAATCCACATCTTCATATAGCCCCCATAGAACGATGGTACCACCTCATTTTCGGTATTTTGAATGTAGTGGCCTCAAAAGTAGCTGAAATTTGGTATTAAGTCATTGGTGGGTTTATAAAAATTTCCACCTGAAAATTTTCGGTATAGGTCCACGGTACCTCTCGATTTCCGGTATTTCGAAGATTGTGGCCTAAATATTACACCGAAATGGCTGAAATTTGATATTTAGTCTTCCACATAAAATTTGTCGGTATAGACCCACATCTTCATAAAGCTCCCATAGAACGGTACCTCCCAGTTTTCGGTATTTTGAATCTTCTGGCGCCAATATTCTTCGAAAAGGCTGAAATTTGGTATAAAGTCTTCGTTGGGAGTACAGAACTTTCTACCTGAAATTTGTCGGTATAAATCCACATCTTCATATAGCAGCCATAGAACGGTTCCTTCCGATTTTCGGTATTTCGAAGGATGTTTTCTTCGTATAAAACTTTCCACCTAAAATTTATCAGTATAGACCCAGAGATCTCGTTGTTATCGCTTTTTGTCAGGAGTTGTTATCGCTTTTATTCGTTTCGATTTCACTGATTCTTCTATTGACCTCCGTATCCGATGGTATTGGCTTTTGGTTACCTTGTACGATGATAGGGATGTTACCATCTATATTCCTACATCCTACTGTCCTCCCAATAGCTTTCTATATATAAATGGCTTCAGTAATATATATTCGTCTCTTATTCCCTAGCTTAACTTCGTATTCAAATCAATTCTCTATTAGTCTATAATCCGAATGGAAGTCATTAGGAATTATGCCACACTTCATGGCAGGTAATAAAGTAATTTATTCTCTCAACTTTAATTGTGGCACACATTTTTGTTTCGGCAAATAATCAGCAAATCTTGAGAAGCACCTTACCACAAACTTTATTTTTATGTCACATTGTTCTGTCCTCCCCTTATAGCATTCTGCAGATGTAAACTGACAAGTGTAATGTTTTTCTTATCGGCGGCATACGCATAATTAAAAATGGAATACAAAAACACACATCTTCGACAGGCAAACGCTCTATTCTGTTCAAAGAAAAAAACAACAGCAAACGTTCTTGCAACGGACACAAAAGAGAGTTATTTTCAGAAAAAGGAATCCCCATTTAAAGAACATTTTAAAGAAGAACACAGGCGGGTGAGCCCTGTGTAATTGCCTGAAAGTTGAAATGGGTGGATGTTTGGCTGCTTGGCCCTCAAATTCTGTTGGTATGGGTAAATCTCTTAAAATCAACATTAGCATTCGCCAAACAGACAGCCAGTCAGTCAACCAGCTATTTGCACAAATAGCAACAGCGGCCACAACACAAACATCAGCAAGAACAACAACAAAAATAACAATGACAACATTATTCTTTATATAACACAACTCGAGGACAACATTTACTTCGTGAAAAAGATAAAGAAGTAACAACAACAACAGCAACAACTCGGTGGCGTATGGTTAGTGTTTGTTGATGGTGGTGGCGATGCTGATGAGGACATTGATAATGAATGAAGTGCACATTGAAGAAAGGACATGCGTTCATTCTTCTTCTTCTTGCTTTCTTCTGTGGCCATACAAGCGGACGGGCTGTTACGGCAGATGCATGGATGGGCCCAAAAAGTTGTTGTTCAAAGAAATTGCGCGTATGTTCAAAGAGAAAAGGAACACCAAACAAAAAAACATTTCGTGGTGGGTGCAAAAGAAATTGACAACATGCAGCAAGTGCAAAATAACAAAACAATTCGGCAAGTGTACAATACAGTAAAAACAAACTGAGAAGCAAGGGGGAACACGTGGTTAAGTAATCTTTCAAAAAGTTACAGTGTTCATAGAGGTAGATTTCTATACGATTTCTTTTGGAAATATTTAATTCAGCCTGGCTGAATAAGATTTTCCATAGGAAAATTGCAATTCAGCGTGGCTGAATAAGATTTTCCATAGGAAAATTGCAATTCAGCGTGGCTGAATAAGATTTTCCATAGGAAAATTGCAATTCAGCCTGGCTGAATACGATTTTCCATAGGAAAATTGCAATTCAGCCTGGCTGAATACGATTTTCCATAGGAAAATTGCAATTCAGCCTGGCTGAATACGATTTTCCATAGGAAAATTGCAATTCAGCCTGGCTGAATACGATTTTCCATAGGAAAATTGCAATTCAGCCTGGCTGAATACGATTTTCCATAGGAAAATTGCAATTCAGCCTGGCTGAATACGATTTTCCATAGGAAAATTGCAATTCAGCCTGGCTGAATACGATTTTCCATAGGAAAATTGCAATTCAGCCTGGCTGAATACGATTTTCCATAGGAAAATTGCAATTCAGCCTGGCTGAATACGATTTTCCATAGGAAAATTGCAATTCAGCCTGGCTGAATACGATTTTCCATAGGAAAATTGCAATTCAGCCTGGCTGAATACGATTTTCCATAGGAAAATTGCAATTCAGCCTGGCTGAATAAGATTTTCCATAGGAAAATTAATTATAGGAAATTCAATGGCTGAATAAGATTTTCCATAGGAAAATTGCAATTCAGCGAAGCAATTCCTATAGATTCCATAGGGAAAATTGCAATTCAGCCTGGCTGAATAAGATTTTCCATAGGAAAATTCCAATTCAGCCTGGCTGAATAAGATTTTCCATAGAAAATTCCAATTCAGCCTGGCTGAATAAGATTTTCCATAGGAAAATTCCAATTCAGCCTGGCTGAATAAGATTTTCCATAGGAAAATTCCAATTCAGCCTGGCTGAATAAGATTTTCCATAGGAAATTCCAATTCAGCCTGGCTGAATAAGATTTTCCATAGGAAAATTCCAATTCAGCCTGGCTGAATAAGATTTTCCATAGGAAAATTCCAATTCAGCCTGGCTGAATAAGATTTTCCATAGGAAAATTGCCAATTCAGCCTGGCTGAATAAGATTTTCCATAGGAAAATTGCAATTCAGCCTGGCTGAATAAGATTTTCCATAGGAAAATTCCAATTCAGCCTGGCTGAATAAGATTTTCCATAGGAAAATTCCAATTCAGCCTGGCTGAATAAGATTTTCCATAGGAAAATTCCAATTCAGCCTGGCTGAATAAGATTTTCCATAGGAAAATTCCAATTCAGCCTGGCTGAATAAGATTTTCCATAGGAAAATTCCAATTCAGCCTGGCTGAATAAGATTTTCCATAGGAAAATTCCAATTCAGCCTGGCTGAATAAGATTTTCCATAGGAAAATTCCAATTCAGCCTGGCTGAATAAGATTTTCCATAGGAAAATTCCAATTCAGCCTGGCTGAATAAGATTTTCCATAGGAAAATTGCAATTCAGCCTGGCTGAATAAGATTTTCCATAGGAAAATTGCAATTCAGCCTGGCTGAATAAGATTTTCCATAGGAAAATTGCAATTCAGCCTGACTGAATAAGATTTTCCATAGGAAAATTGCAATTCAGCCTGGCTGAATAAGATTTTCCATAGGAAAATTGCAATTCAGCCTGGCTGAATAAGATTTTCCATAGGAAAATTGCAATTCAGCCTGGCTGAATAAGATTTTCCATAGGAAAATTGCAATTCAGCCTGGCTGAATAAGATTTTCCATAGGAAAATTGCAATTCAGCCTGGCTGAATAAGATTTTCCGTAGGAAAATTGCAATTCAGCCTGGCTGAATAAGATTTTCCATAGGAAAATTGCAATTCAGCCTGGCTGAATAAGATTTTCCATAGGAAAATTGCAATTCAGCCCTGGCTGAATAAGATTTTCCATAGGAAAATTGCAATTCAGCCTGGCTGAATAAGATTTTCCATAGGAAAATTGCAATTCAGCCTGGCTGAATAAGATTTTCCATAGGAAAATTGCAATTCAGCCTGGCTGAATAAGATTTTCCATAGGAAAATTGCAATTCAGCCTGGCTGAATAAGATTTTCCATAGGAAAATTGCATTTCAGCCTGGCTGAATAAGATTTTCCATAGGAAAATTGCATTTCAGCCTGGCTGAATAAGATTTTCCATAGGAAAATTGCATTTCAGCCTGGCTGAATAAGATTTTCCATAGGAAAATTGAATTTCAGCCTGGCTGAATAAGATTTTCCATAGGAAAATTGCATTTCAGCCTGGCTGAATAAGATTTTCCATAGGAAAATTGCATTTCAGCCTGGCTGAATAAGATTTTCCATAGGAAAATTGCATTTCAGCCCTGGCTGAATAAGATGGGCTGTTGTGGCAGATGCATGGATGGGTCCAAAAAGTTGTTGTTCAAAGAAATTGCGCGTATGTTCAAAGAAAAAAGGAACACCCAACAAAAAAATAACATTTCGTGGTGGGTGCAAAAGAAATTGACAACATGCAGCAAGTGCAAAATAACAAAACAATTCGGCAAGTATACAATAAAGTAAAAACAAACTCAGAAGCAAGGGGGAACACGTGGTTAAGTAACCGTTTTCAAAAAGTTACAGTGTTCATAGAGGTAGATTTTGCATGGAAAATTGCAATTCAGCCTGGCTGAATAAGATTTTCCATAGGAAAATTGCAATTCAGCCTGGCTGAATAAGATTTTCCATAGGAAAATTGCAATTCAGCCTGGCTGAATAAGATTTTCCATAGGAAAATTGCAATTCAGCCTGGCTGAATAAGATTTTCCATAGGAAAATTCCAATTCAGCCTGGCTGAATAAGATTTTCCATAGGAAAATTCCAATTCAGCCTGGCTGAATAAGATTTTCCATAGGAAAATTCCAATTCAGCCTGGCTGAATAAGATTTTCCATAGGAAAATTCCAATTCAGCCTGGCTGAATAAGATTTTCCATAGGAAAATTCCAATCCAGCCTGGCTGAATAAGATTTTACATAGGAAAATTCCAATTCAGCCTGGCTGAATAAGATTTTCCATAGGAAAATTCCAATTCAGCCTGGCTGAATAAGATTTTCCATAGGAAAATTCCAATTCAGCCTGGCTGAATAAGATTTTCCATAGGAAAATTCCAATTCAGCCTGGCTGAATAAGATTTTCCATAGGAAAATTCCAATTCAGCCTGGCTGAATAAGATTTTCCATAGGAAAATTCCAATTCAGCCTGGCTGAATAAGATTTTCCATAGGAAAATTCCAATTCAGCCTGGCTGAATAAGATTTTCCATAGGAAAATTCCAATTCAGCCTGGCTGAATAAGATTTTCCATAGGAAAATTCCAATTCAGCCTGGCTGAATAAGATTTTCCATAGGAAAATTCCAATTCAGCCTGGCTGAATAAGATTTTCCATAGGAAAATCCCAATTCAGCCTGGCTGAATAAGATTTTCCATAGGAAAATTCCAATTCAGCCTGGCTGAATAAGATTTTCCATAGGAAAATTCCAATTCAGCCTGGCTGAATAAGATTTTCCATAGGAAAATTCCAATTCAGCCTGGCTGAATAAGATTTTCCATAGGAAAATTCCAATTCAGCATGGCTGAATAAGATTTTCCATAGGAAAATTCCAATTCAGCCTGGCTGAATAAGATTTTCCATAGGAAAATTCCAATTCAGCCTGGCTGAATAAGATTTTCCATAGGAAAATTCCAATTCAGCCTGGCTGAATAAGATTTTCCATAGGAAAATTCCAATTCAGCCTGGCTGAATAAGATTTTCCATAGGAAAATTCCAATTCAGCCTGGCTGAATAAGATTTTCCATAAGAAAATTCCAATTCAGCCTGGCTGAATAAGATTTTCCATAGGAAAATTCCAATTCAGCCTGGCTGAATAAGATTTTCCATAGGAAATTTCCAATTCAGCCTGGCTGAATAAGATTTTCCATAGGAAAATTCCAATTCAGCCTGGCTGAATAATATTTTCCATAGGAAAATTCCAATTCAGCCTGGCTGAATAAGATTTTCCATAGGAAAATTGCAATTCAGCCTGGCTGAATAAGATTTTCCATAGGAAAATTGCAATTCAGCCTGGCTGAATAAGATTTTCCATAGGAAAATTGCAATTCAGCCTGGCTGAATAAGATTTTCCATAGGAAAATTCCAATTCAGCCTGGCTGAATAAGATTTTCCATAGGAAAATTCCAATTCAGCCTGGCTGAATAAGATTTTCCATAGGAAAATTCCAATTCAGCCTGGCTGAATAAGATTTTCCATAGGAAAATTCCAATTCAGCCTGGCTGAATAAGATTTTCCATAGGAAAATTCCAATTCAGCCCTGGCTGAATAAGATTTTCCATAGGAAAATTCCAATTCAGCCTGGCTGAATAAGATTTTCCATAGGAAAATTCCAATTCAGCCTGGCTGAATAAGATTTTCCATAGGAAAATTCCAATTCAGCCTGGCTGAATAAGATTTTCCATAGGAAAATTGCAATTCAGCCTGGCTGAATAAGATTTTCCATAGGAAAATTGCAATTCAGCCTGGCTGAATAAGATTTTCCATAGGAAAATTGCAATTCAGCCTGACTGAATAAGATTTTCCATAGGAAAATTGCAATTCAGCCTGGCTGAATAAGATTTTCCATAGGAAAATTGCAATTCAGCCTGGCTGAATAAGATTTTCCATAGGAAAATTGCAATTCAGCCTGGCTGAATAAGATTTTCCATAGGAAAATTGCAATTCAGCCTGGCTGAATAAGATTTTCCATAGGAAAATTGCAATTCAGCCTGGCTGAATAAGATTTTCCATAGGAAAATTGCAATTCAGCCTGGCTGAATAAGATTTTCCATAGGAAAATTGCAATTCAGCCTGGCTGAATAAGATTTTCCATAGGAAAATTGCAATTCAGCCTGGCTGAATAAGATTTTCCATAGGGAAAATTGCAATTCAGCCTGGCTGAATAAGATTTTCCATAGGAAAATTGCAATTCAGCCTGGCTGAATAAGATTTTCCATAGGAAAATTGCAATTCAGCCTGGCTGAATAAGATTTTCCATAGGAAAATTGCAAATCAGCCTGGCTGAATAAGATTTTCCATAGGAAAATTGCATTTCAGCCTGGCTGAATAAGATTTTCCATAGGAAAATTGCATTTCAGCCTGGCTGAATAAGATTTTCCATAGGAAAATTGCATTTCAGCCTGGCTGAATAAGATTTTCCATAGGAAAATTGCATTTCAGCCTGGCTGAATAAGATTTTCCATAGGAAATTGCATTTCAGCCTGGCTGAATAAGATTTTCCATAGGAAAATTGCATTTCAGCCTGGCTGAATAAGATTTTCCATAGGAAAATTGCATTTCAGCCTGGCTGAATAAGATTTTCCATAGGAAAATTGCATTTCAGCCTGGCTGAATAAGATTTTCCATAGGAAAATTGCATTTCAGCCTGGCTGAATAAGATTTTCCATAGGAAAATTGCATTTCAGCCTGGCTGAATAAGATTTTCCATAGGAAAATTGCATTTCAGCCTGGCTGAATAAGATTTTACATAGGAAAATTGCATTTCAGCCTGGCTGAATAAGATTTTCCATAGGAAAATTGCATTTCAGCCTGGCTGAATAAGATTTTCCATAGGAAAATTGCATTTCAGCCTGGCTGAATAAGATTTTCCATAGGAAAATTGCATTTCAGCCTGGCTGAATAAGATTTTCCATAGGAAAATTGCATTTCAGCCTGGCTGAATAAGATTTTCCATAGGAAAATTGCATTTCAGCCTGGCTGAATAAGATTTTCCATAGGAAAATTGCATTTCAGCCTGGCTGAATAAGATTTTCCATAGGAAAATTGCATTTCAGCCTGGCTGAATAAGATTTCCATAGGAAAATTGCATTTCAGCCTGGCTGAATAAGATTTTCCATAGGAAAATTGCATTTCAGCCTGGCTGAATAAGATTTTCCATAGGAAAATTGCATTTCAGCCTGGCTGAATAAGATTTTCCATAGGAAAATTGCATTTCAGCCTGGCTGAATAAGATTTTCCATAGGAAAATTGCATTTCAGCCTGGCTGAATAAGATTTTCCATAGGAAAATTGCAATTCAGCCTGGCTGAATAAGATTTTCCATAGGAAAATTGCAATTCAGCCTGGCTGAATAAGATTTTCCATAGGAAAATTGCAATTCAGCCTGGCTGAATAAGATTTTCCATAGGAAAATTGCAATTCAGCCTGGCTGAATAAGATTTTCCATAGGAAAATTGCAATTCAGCCTGGCTGAATAAGATTTTCCATAGGAAAATTGCAATTCAGCCTGGCTGAATAAGATTTTCCATAGGAAAATTGCAAATCAGCCTGGCTGAATAAGATTTTCCATAGGAAAATTGCATTTCAGCCTGGCTGAATAAGATTTTACATAGGAAAATTGCATTTCAGCCTGGCTGAATAAGATTTCCATAGGAAAATTGCAATTCAGCCTGGCTGAATAAGATTTTCCATAGGAAAATTGCAAATCAGCCTGGCTGAATAAGATTTTCCATAGGAAAATTGCATTTCAGCCTGGCTGAATAAGATTTCCATAGGAAAATTGCATTTCAGCCTGGCTGAATAAGATTTTCCATAGGAAAATTGCATTTCAGCCTGGCTGAATAAGATTTTCCATAGGAAAATTGCATTTCAGCCTGGCTGAATAAGATTTTCCATAGGAAAATTCCAATTCAGCCTGGCTGAATAAGATTTTCCATAGGAAAATTCCAATTCAGCCTGGCTGAATAAGATTTTCCATAGGAAAATTCCAATTCAGCCTGGCTGAATAAGATTTTCCATAGGAAAATTGCAATTCAGCCTGGCTGAATAAGATTTTCCATAGGAAAATTGCAATTCAGCCTGGCTGAATAAGATTTTCCATAGGAAAATTGCAATTCAGCCTGACTGAATAAGATTTTCCATAGGAAAATTGCAATTCAGCCTGGCTGAATAAGATTTTCCATAGGAAAATTGCAATTCAGCCTGGCTGAATAAGATTTTCCATAGGAAAATTGCAATTCAGCCTGGCTGAATAAGATTTTCCATAGGAAAATTGCAATTCAGCCTGGCTGAATAAGATTTTCCATAGGAAAATTGCAATTCAGCCTGGCTGAATAAGATTTTCCATAGGAAAATTGCAAATTCAGCCTGGCTGAATAAGATTTTCCATAGGAAAATTGCAATTCAGCCTGGTTGAATAAGATTTTCCATAGGAAAATTGCAATTCAGCCTGGCTGAATAAGATTTTCCATAGGAAAATTGCAATTCAGCCTGGCTGAATAAGATTTTCCATAGGAAAATTGCAATTCAGCCTGGCTGAATAAGATTTTCCATAGGAAAATTGCAATTCAGCCTGGCTGAATAAGATTTTCCATAGGAAAATTGCAATTCAGCCTGGCTGAATAAGATTTTCCATAGGAAAATTGCAAATCAGCCTGGCTGAATAAGATTTTCCATAGGAAAATTGCATTTCAGCCTGGCTGAATAAGATTTTCCATAGGAAAATTGCATTTCAGCCTGGCTGAATAAGATTTTCCATAGGAAAAATTGCATTTCAGCCTGGCTGAATAAGATTTTCCATAGGAAAATTGCATTTCAGCCTGGCTGAATAAGATTTTCCATAGGAAAATTGCATTTCAGCCTGGCTGAATAAGATTTTCCATAGGAAAATTGCATTTCAGCCTGGCTGAATAAGATTTTCCATAGGAAAATTGCATTTCAGCCTGGCTGAATAAGATTTTCCATAGGAAAATTGCATTTCAGCCTGGCTGAATAAGATTTTCCATAGGAAAATTGCATTTCAGCCTGGCTGAATAAGATTTTCCATAGGAAAATTGCATTTCAGCCTGGCTGAATAAGATTTTCCATAGGAAAATTGCATTTCAGCCTGGCTGAATAAGATTTTCCATAGGAAAATTGCATTTCAGCCTGGCTGAATAAGATTTTACATAGGAAAATTGCATTTCAGCCTGGCTGAATAAGATTTTCCATAGGAAAATTGCATTTCAGCCTGGCTGAATAAGATTTTCCATAGGAAAATTGCATTTCAGCCTGGCTGAATAAGATTTTCCATAGGAAAATTGCAATTCAGCCTGGCTGAATAAGATTTTCCATAGAAAATTGCAATTCAGCCTGGCTGAATAAGATTTTCCATAGGAAAATTGCAATTCAGCCTGGCTGAATAAGATTTTCCATAGGAAAATTGCAATTCAGCCTGGCTGAATAAGATTTTCCATAGGAAAATTGCAATTCAGCCTGGCTGAATAAGATTTTCCATAGGAAAATTGCAATTCAGCCTGGCTGAATAAGATTTTCCATAGGAAAATTGCAATTCAGCCTGGCTGAATAAGATTTTCCATAGGAAAATTGCAATTCAGCCTGGCTGAATAAGATTTTCCATAGGAAAATTGCAAATCAGCCTGGCTGAATAAGATTTTCCATAGGAAAATTGCATTTCAGCCTGGCTGAATAAGATTTTCCATAGGAAAATTGCATTTCAGCCTGGCTGAATAAGATTTTCCATAGGAAAATTCCAATTCAGCCTGGCTGAATAAGATTTTCCATAGGAAAATTCCAATTCAGCCTGGCTGAATAAGATTTTCCATAGGAAAATTGCAATTCAGCCTGGCTGAATAAGATTTTCCATAGGAAAATTGCAATTCAGCCTGGCTGAATAAGATTTTCCATAGGAAAATTGCAATTCAGCCTGGCTGAATAAGATTTTCCATAGGAAAATTGCAATTCAGCCTGACTGAATAAGATTTTCCATAGGAAAATTGCAATTCAGCCTGGCTGAATAAGATTTTCCATAGGAAAATTGCAATTCAGCCTGGCTGAATAAGATTTTCCATAGGAAAATTGCAATTCAGCCTGGCTGAATAAGATTTTCCATAGGAAAATTGCAATTCAGCCTGGCTGAATAAGATTTTCCATAGGAAAATTGCAATTCAGCCTGGCTGAATAAGATTTTCCATAGGAAAATTGCAATTCAGCCTGGCTGAATAAGATTTTCCATAGGAAAATTGCAATTCAGCCTGGCTGAATAAGATTTTCCATAGGAAAATTGCAATTCAGCCTGGCTGAATAAGATTTTCCATAGGAAAATTGCAATTCAGCCTGGCTGAATAAGATTTTCCATAGGAAAATTGCAATTCAGCCTGGCTGAATAAGATTTTCCATAGGAAAATTGCAATTCAGCCTGGCTGAATAAGATTTTCCATAGGAAAATTGCAAATCAGCCTGGCTGAATAAGATTTTCCATAGGAAAATTGCATTTCAGCCTGGCTGAATAAGATTTTCCATAGGAAAATTGCATTTCAGCCTGGCTGAATAAGATTTTCCATAGGAAAATTGCATTTCAGCCTGGCTGAATAAGATTTTCCATAGGAAAATTGCATTTCAGCCTGGCTGAATAAGATTTTCCATAGGAAAATTGCATTTCAGCCTGGCTGAATAAGATTTTCCATAGGAAAATTGCATTTCAGCCTGGCTGAATAAGATTTTCCATAGGAAAATTGCATTTCAGCCTGGCTGAATAAGATTTTCCATAGGAAAATTGCATTTCAGCCTGGCTGAATAAGATTTTCCATAGGAAAATTGCATTTCAGCCTGGCTGAATAAGATTTTCCATAGGAAAATTGCATTTCAGCCTGGCTGAATAAGATTTTCCATAGGAAAATTGCATTTCAGCCTGGCTGAATAAGATTTTCCATAGGAAAATTGCATTTCAGCCTGGCTGAATAAGATTTTCCATAGGAAAATTGCATTTCAGCCTGGCTGAATAAGATTTTACATAGGAAAATTGCATTTCAGCCTGGCTGAATAAGATTTTCCATAGGAAAATTGCATTTCAGCCTGGCTGAATAAGATTTTTCATATGAAACCATTTATTTCCTAGAGAAAACACTGTGTACCAGGGACGTACGCAGGGGGGGGGCACAGGGGGCCCGGGCCCCCCCCGAAATGGTTTGGTCGAACAAAATTTGCTGAGCTATTTTAACAAATTATTACCTTTTTGTTTATCGTAAATATTTTTTAGTCGTGGAGATTTTAAATCAAATGTCGTTTTGAAATTTATGTACTAAAAAATGTACTTTATTTACAAGTTTTATAAGAAATATTTTCAAATTTTTGTTTGAAAATTTCAATTTTTTCTGAATTTAGGCCATATCGTTCCAGTACCAAAAAATAAACAAACTCGGAGTTCCGCCATGAATATACTCCGTATTTGCTATGTCCTTTTCGAGTTTTATGGTATCCTGAATTAAAAAAATATTATGGGTTCGATATTGTAAGAATGGAAGTACATAAAATGAACAATCTACAAAATGTACCATATATTAAGGAATTTTCGTGGACGATATCTCGAAAACCAATTCGAAATTTGTTTCTACAAATTTGTTGTTCACATTCTTTGTGATATTGAGGTAATACTGGGTACCTCCGAGAATAATATAAACCAACTTATGTCCTGCTTTCGTAAAATGTTAAAATTTGTGTGTGGTAGAAATAACTATTCACAGCTTTCTCTTCGGTTTTTAGACTCTTCAATTTATCAGTTTCCTGAAATCCTCTGCCTATGTTTCATTCTTAATTTGATTAAACGTGGACAACCTTCACGTCTGCTGTCTTATTTCCAGTTTCTATCTATTTCTAGAAACTCTCAGATACAAAGAATCTCTTTACTTCAAGTGTTGTCTAGAAATCTTTTTCTACCCGAATTGCTAGATTGTGGAACTCCTAATATAAAAACGTTTTCAAAAACAGATACAGTTTTTCGCGCTACATCAAAGATTTTTGATATGTAGGTTAAGAAAAAAATTCCCAGTACGAATCTGGTCGCGAGCCAATTTTTGGTTGTTGCGGACAAAAGTTATGGCGGATTTATTTCGCTTTTTAAGATAGAAAATATTATAAAAACGCTTATTATTTTAATGAGCACAATTGTTATAATACCTGCAAAATGTTACACAGAATTCGCGGAATGTACATAAAATTGATAAATTATTGAATATAAGTCAACTTTATTTCAAAAATTAAGGCCCAAATAGTGGTCATAAAATTACATAAAAATTTGTTGTGGATCAAAACTTCAAGGCGAATCAAATGAGAATCATACAGATTGGTGTTATAGTTTCGAGTTTACAAGCAAAATAAGCACATATTTTGGTCAAAAAAATAATTTTTTGTTTAAAAAAATAAATTTTCACATGCATTATCTAGTAGAAAATATTGTACAAATCTATAGGAATACTTCCTTCATTTTGCTTAAATCTCCCAACAAAATAGACGGATTTTGCTTTATTGACATTCATATTAAAGTAATTGAGTTGATGGGGATATATCTCAAAGCTTCTGAAATAGAAATACAGGTCAAATAACCCATTTTAATTTATATGCATTTTAAAATACGTGTAAATCGCGTAATTATCAAAATCATTTTGTCCGCATGTGATTTTCATGTACAGCAAGACCATATCTATTAATTTGTATATATTTTTCGAAATATAATTTTGACGCTAAAATTTAGCATCGGCCGCATCTTAACATTAAAAAACCTATAAAATATGGCTAATTTGTCCAAAGTGCCTACAAATTTTGTCCGCATCCGATTTCAGTGTCCACCATGAAAATCTACATCGATATATGTCTATTTCAAGGCGATCAATAAAGAACCGTAGATGTAGCATCACACACTATTTTTTGGGATAAAATTAATGTAGTTTCCTTATCAGTGAATTTTCAAATCTCGCGTTTTAGTAGATGGATTTTCACGACGAATGATTTATTGGATCCGGAACGTAAAAAAACTAAAATGTGCAATAGAGATCGAGGTATTCTAGAGACAATTGCAAATATTAGACCCGAAAAATATGATTTTTAGAAAAATGTTTGCACAAAATTTCCGCATTTGGATGCAGATTTCTATGAAGCTATGCAGACTACATTCACAATATACGTATCAAATAACTCAGAATCGCAAGTACTACAATCCTATATATAATATTTTGAAAAAAACTGTTTGCGGAATGAAATTAGAAGAAATTTTCAAAAACACTGTAAATCCGGTAAAAGCAGTTCAAATTTTGAAAAGTAATACATTAGAGAGATTATCCTTATTTAGTTTGCTTCTAATTTTACTTTGACAGGAAAATCGAGAGAAGTGTGGTTTACTCACAAATCGAAGAAAACAAAAAACATTTAATTTTATCCAAAAATATTTAATTTGTATAATATACAATCACAAGTCGCGTGTTCTAAAAGGGTAAACTTTGGCTTCAGCTATGTTAAATTTTCAAAAATATTGGTGATATACACTTTTATACAATACAAATGTCCCTAATCGAAATAATGTTTTAGACTCCACAAATGTTTTGACGAAATCCTGGTCAGACAATCTGCAGTCATTTATCCCAGTCTGCCTCTCCAGCTGGAGCGCATGACATCTCTTAAACGGATTAACCGATATGGTAAATATTTTGGACGACGTAATATTTTTCCAAAGTTAATTTAAGAAAAAAACAAAAGGCCACAAAATTCTGAAAACTTCCAGAATACAAATTTTGGGGAAAATATTTTGTATGTGAAGCCGATTTTCGATCTGTCGATAGATAAAAGTTAAAGCCGACTGATACGATTTTACTTGCTTTTCGAAATATAATTGACAAGTTTTCATGAGTTTACTTCCAACCATTTACAAGTTAGGACTTTGGGCACACGTGATTTATTAATCGGTGTGGGCTGATTAGAGATATTTGCTTATTTTTTACAAAATATCTGAATTCTAGTTCCAATAAATAGCAAAACCGATATCTAGAAAATTGTTAATGTCATCGAGTTCAAAAGCTTCTTCTCGTACAGCTAATAAATAAAAAACGTACAGCTAATAAATAAAAGAGATATCGCAATAGGTAATACATCCCTTTTTCCATTTCTGGTGCAATCACACTAAAGGTCGGAATTTTGATCGGAACCTCATGAAATTTTGGGGGTTGATGGGGGTCTCAGAGAAAGAAGTCTATTAATGGCTGGCGTACCTCTCACTTTTCCATTTTTATTTGAGTTGTACTGAGGATGCACTTAAATGCGTTTCAACAAAATTGACCTGTATTAATGAAGACATTCAGAGCAAAGGCGCTAAGCTATCCCAATTTTAATATTTTGAATTATACCAGTCAAAAGCTTATGCACAGGGGTAGTGGTGTAGAGTATCACATAGTCGGCTCCGACCCGACTGTATCCTTGGCTCACTTGTTTCACTTCAGTTAAAGGAGTAAAGTTTTTGCGTTTTATGACATAAAAAATGTTTTCTTAGGTTATCGACACAATAGTATAGGACAATTTTCGATAGCAATTATTGGATACAAGTCCAATATGCACTCGCGGATGCGAGTTATTCCTCTTTTTGGAGGTATTTAATTCATAGAAGCCGTTTAGTGTCTATTCAGATAAATAATTTAAAAGAGATAATAAAAATAAAATACCTTGACGTATTACAGTATACCAAATACCATTAAAAGGTTTATAAGATGTTAATATGTAATGTATGAGGGTCAAAGATTTGTCCTACTAAAAACTTTATAATAATGGGACTGAAATTAGAGGGCGTTATATCAATATGCATTAAAACGTGGATCTATTTTAACCACTTTTAGCATGGAGGTTCTCCAACCAAACAAAATCCCTAACTCCGTATTACAGCCGATATTCTTAGAAATTAATGTAAGACCTTCGAATACTGAAAATCTTTGCGATAGGGAAAACAACTGCTACTCTCTGCTGAAATTAGAAAGCAAAATGCCAATTTAGGGCGTCAATAATTAATAAAAAATCAATTAACAACCTTAAAATAGCTTTACGTAACCTTTCACAACATTTTACAACATTTTAAAATTTCATGATTTTTGGTCAAGTTGGGCCCCCCCCGAAATGAAATCCTGCGTACGTCCCTGCTGTGTACTACACATTGTCATGTTCTTCCACCCCTCTCACCAAAGTTTTCGTTTGCCTTGTCGAATGTAAATTAAACAAAAAACACGATTTTCTTGTTTTTCGACTTTACTGTTTTATTGTTCTGAAGTTATTTGATGGCGAACACAATTTGGCGCAGGGAAAAGTGATTACCATCGCGTGGATCATAAAGTAAATCACTTCATTAATACAACATTTGTGACCAAAAATACACACAACGAAGTCAGCTATCCACATTGGCAGCTAACAAGACCAACCAACCAAACAGGAACAAACATGAAACATGAACTTTAAACGTTCTTCTAATGATTCTATAACAATTGTCGTTGGTATCGCATATTTATAGGGGTGGAGTGAACATCGATTGGAAAATGTATTGTAATTTCTATTATTTAAATGGTGTATTGAAGGTAATGGCCAAAGCCTTGAAGATATCGGGATATCTTTAAATTTTTGCCAACAATGTTATTTCACAGTTGTAGAATCCCTAACTCAAATCTTACACAGCGAAGAGAACTTATTTCGACATTACTGACCCTAGAACCCACTTTTTTGATAATAAGTTGTTTAAGTTGCTTTTTCTAATATCATATGCTTTCCTTCTATCCACCCCATTATGCCAAACCAGTTGCTGAGCATTGTTCATTGTGACACTTATTTTGAAAAACTGTTAAACTTAAGTTCGACTTTCTAGAGAAGGATATCCTGTTGTAGCAAAATTTTACATACATTGAAATGTCCTTACCATTTTCTTCGCTTAACTTCCTCTTCACCACGAGTAGTGAGAGAGTTTTTATAAAAGACAAATAGCCTCTGGCTATTTGTGGTGTGTTAAATATATAAGTTTATACATGACGAAATTAATGTTTGCACAACGGGTGTTATATTTCCCTTAATAAGATGGCGGTGGTGGTGTTGGAATATTCTTTGGAGCAAAGTTTCGGTAATTGTCCATGAAGTAAATGCAAATGTGTTTGCAGGAAGTCAATTAAGGGATAACTTTTTAATTTTAGTAATTTCAGTGATTTGAAGTTGAACTGAGAATTTGAAATTTATTATGAGGGAGGAGGAATGTGTGTTAATTCAATAGACCTGAGATTTCTTACTTCTGAAATATTTGTTATTCCTTGGATCAAAAACGTTTAAGATATTCATTACCTTTGTGATTTGGCGCCCAACGCGGGATCTTAGATAAGAAGAATCAAAATAATATCGAGTAAAAAACCTTTAAGTTCCGCCGGGCCGAACTTTTTATACCATCCACCACAAAATAGTTTTAATTAAAACGGAATGATTAGTTTCCTATCACAATTTTAGGTGGAAACATTGTTCGGCCATGGATACCCCAAATACCTATGTTGACGATTTTTAGTGAAGAAGTTTCGCGACCACTGAGAACCTCAAATGTCAAATTACAGCTAGTTCGGTTAAAAATTTTAGCTAAAATCCACAAAATACCGACAATTGGGAGGTACCGGTATATCGGGACTATAACAACACCTGGACCAATGTTGACGATTTTTGGTGGAGAACTATCTTGAACACAAAGAACTTCAAATGTCAAATTACAGCTAGTTTGGTTAAAAATTGTAGTTATAATTCTCAAAATACCGAAAATCGGGTGGTACAGTTTTATGGGATATATACCAAAATATGGACCTATATTGACGATTTTTGGTAGAGAAGTTTCGTGGCCACTGAGAACACCAAATGTCAAATTACAGCTAGTAGGGTTAAAAATTGTAACTAAATTCCTCAAAATAGCGAAAATCGGAAGGAACCGTTATATGGGGGCCATACCAAAACATGGACCTATGTTGACGGTTTTTGGTGGAGATATATTTGCAACCACTCCGAACCCTTAATATTCAATTACAGGTAGTTTGGTAAAAAAATTTAGCTAAAATCCTCAAACTACCGAAAATTGGGAGGTACCGTTATATGGGGGCTATACCAAACCATGGACCAATATTGACGATTTTTGGTGGAGAACTGTCGTGATCAATGAGAACTTCAAATGTCAAATTATAGCTAGTTCGGTTAAAAATATTAGCTATAATCCACAAAATACCGAAAATTGGGAGGTACCGTTATATGGGGGCTATACCAGAACATGGACCAATGTTGACACTTTTTAGGGGAGAAGTTTTGTGAACACAGAGAACCTCACATGTCAAATTACAGCTAGTTAGGTTAAAGATTTAAGCTATAATCCTCAAAATACCGAAAATCGGAAGGTACGATTACACATCGGAAAGTAACCAAAGTAGGCGGGTAGGGTGTCCAAAAAAATCGGTTTTTCCAAACAAAACGGTTTGCGGTTAACCACACATTTTCAGTTGTTACAGACTGTTTTTAATGAATTTGCTGTGAGAATTGTATTTTGTTTTCTAAAAAAAATTATTCAAACAAAGTAGATTTAAATTTTTAAATGAAAAAAAAAATCAAAAGGGCTTTAGTAATCGCAGTCGGTGCTGAAACTGTTTCACCAAATCGAACTAAAACGCGCGTATTCGTTAGCAGGAAAATATTCCGCACATGGCGTGGTATTTTTTTTTTTTTTGTTTTTGTTATATCCCTAGTATATATACTTTCTAGGGTCGCAATTGATTATTTCAGACAGATAGAAAAGCGGCCACACAACTAAGATCATTTTCCCTGAAATTATGTATTTGGAGATTTTCCTGAACTTTTCCTCTAAACTGCACTTAAACAAAAATGTAGAACTTTTTTTTAAACCCAGCAAAATTTGAAGGTTCCACGCATTGACGTGATTTCATGGCATCTTCTGCATTGGTCCAAACGAAGCCGTAAAAGATCCGATCTTTTCATTAGCATTTGAACCAATGCAAAGGAAGTCGTAAAAGATCCGATCTTTCCATCAGCATTTGAACCCATTTCAACGATCCAATAGAGATGAATTTAGTGTTTTTATACCCTCAGCCTTTAGGCTAAAGAGGGTATTTACACTTTGATACGACCAAAAATGTGCCTTATCGAAATAATGGTTTTAGACCCCAAGTATGTTTGTACGATATCCGTTTCAGACAATTTTGAGTCGATCTAGCAATGTCCGTCCGTCTGTCTGGCTGGTGCGAACTATAACTCTCGAACGGATCAATCGATTCGGTTAAAATTTTGGGTATCGAAATATTTGGTTCAGATTTGATTTAAGTTCGAAGATGGGCCATATCGGTCCACTCCTTAAGGTACCTCCCCCACAAAAGTTCAAAAATGTTCGGAAAAATTATCCGCACGATAACTCTTGAAGGGAGTAACCGAATTAGTCCATACTTTGCACATGGTGACATTTCTACCAGACATAGATGGGGTTCCAATATGGACCCTATTGGTACCACAATTTTGCTTAAGTGCAGTTTAAGGCCTGCTCTCGAATCGCTTTGATTTTTGTTGCAGCCACTTGTACTCACTACCCCCATTACGACGATATAATTTTTTCAGGAGCAAGTCCATACTTCCTCAGAAATCAGCACAAAAACTGCAAACAACCCATATACGATAAATCTCGAACGGATCAACATATTTGGTTCAAATTTTGGGTCTTTCAATATTTTGTCCAAACTTAGTTTATGTTCAAAGATAGACCATATCGGTCTACTCCCTCCGGTACCTCCCTCACAAAGGTTCAAAATTTTTCGCCAAGATTGTGGGCATGATAACACTAGGAGGGAGTAACCGAATTGAGCCAAACTTTGCTATTGGTGATATTACTTTCAGGCATAGATCGGGTTCTAATTTGGACTATATCGGTTCACTCATTTGGGTACCTCCCACACAAAATTTGGAAAAAAAGTATAGTTTAAGAACTCCTCTCTGATCTTATTAATTTGTGATGCAGCAGGTTGCACTTGCGGCCCCTGTTACAACGTTGTAATTTTTTTTTTGTGGGCAAGTCCATACTTCCTGAGATAATGACCCAAAAAGGTCCAGAAAATCCTACCGGCACCACCTAAACTGGCTAATGTGTAAAATAACCCATTAGGATAGAAATCGATTTAGCTCAAACTTTGTAAATTGAAAAGTAAAATTGTAATATATTTAAATTCAGAAAATTAAGTACAACATTTTTAATTATATAGTCTGTAAGGAAAATATCCATAGACTAATAAAGAAAAAAAATTATTTCCTACAGATTTGTATTAGGTCCGAATATGTACTACATCGGATCACTCCTACGGGTACACCCTACTCAAAGTTTGGAAAAAATGCTCTCGTCTTGGATCATCCTGAATTTTGTTGCAACATGTAGTTTTTTGCGACCCTTTCCATACTGGAAAATTTTCTCAACAGCTAAAACACCTACAAAGTATTGTGTTAACTTTTTTTCTTCGGGTACGTGGCTGAGGGTATATCTCTGTCGGTTCAGCTGACTGATACTTTTTTACTTGTTATGTATACAATTTTTTCTAAATATATAATATTAATTATTAACAATAAGCTTGATGTTGTCGGAGACTTGAAATCACAACCAGCGTTGTTAAAACTCTCGTCGTAATGATAATGTCATTGCAATGACATGTCAAAGCATTGGTGAAAATGAAATGTCAAAGCATTGGGGTACATGCTCATATAAAATTCATCGATGAAGATGCTAAAAAGATGACATGCCAGATCACTTGCACCCATGATAGAATGGCATCTTTGGCATCGAACAATTTCGACAAAATAATTACGATGGCCAAATTTTGGACCGAATCGTCTGATCCGTTCCAAAGTTATCGTGAGCTCCATCTACTACACATGGTGCTATAGAGGGTTTTTGTACAGCTTTCGGGCCATTTTATCAGGAAGTATGGGCTTGCGCCTGAAAAAATTTGTATCGTCATAATGGGAGCAGTAAATACAAGTGGCTGCCAAAAAAATCAAAGCGATTTTCGTCTTTAGGAACACGCCACTCCCACATATTTCAATATTTTGAACTAATTTTTTGGTTTCCTTAGTTTCAATATGTTTACTATCGAATTCCATATAGAAGTTAACATTCGGTGGCGACAAAAAATTGGGGTTTTGGCCAGGAAAATCGATTTCTGAACCACTGTGGGACGAAAAGAGGGAGAGAGCCCCATACACACGGAGTTGCCATTTTCGTTAGCAGGAAATTTCGTGACTCCGTACTATCTTGGTCAGCTATCTCAGAGCGGATAATTAGGATTCAGCTGAATAGCAACATCGGCAAGATTACCATAGTCCAATGCTATTCCCCGACGAAACTCTCAGATCTCCAAATGAAAGAAAATTTGTACGATGATCTAAAACTTTACGACGCGTCGACAAAAAAGATATACTTATATTGATGGGCGACCTGAATGCAGGCATAGGCAATAACAATTTCGGATTCACGAACATAATGGGAAGGCACAGCCCTGGCGAAAAATGCTAATGGAGAATTGTTTTTTGTTTCGGCTAAGATATTTATTAAAACTAGAAGTGGCTGATAGGCAACTTCCATAACGTTTGACAATCTATGCCCAAGATGAAAGATGACACTGGTGCTGGTTTACATTGCAAGGAACTCGAGGTCATGCACTCCTATAAGTTGAGTCAGGGCTGCAAGCTTCCCAAGTGGATACTTTAGTCATTCTAAAACCCCGAAAGTGGATATACGCTTTTTTGTCTGTTGGAGTTGTTTAAAATCCTCGTTTTTTGGTCTTTTGGTGTGGGAAATTTTTTTTAATAAACCATGCTTAAAATTGCTCCTGCAAAATGTTTTCTTCATAAACAGAAACAGAAATTAAAGATCCGCAGGTGTTGGAGAAATATGCTTTAACAAGTAAAAAAGTATCAGTCGGCTTTGCCGACAGAGATATACCCTCAGCCTGTGAGGATTGAAATATAATTGAAATTGAAAATTAAAAAATATTTTTAGTGGGTTTTCAAAATTTTGGGCGTATGAACCGACCAAAGTATGGATAGGATTAAAGCTCAAAAATTTGCGGGGATAGCGATAGATAGGGCTTTTTTTATCACACTAGCCTACGAAAAACATAAAATCGCTGTAAACAGGGCCACTAGGAAACCCTTCGCTAAAAATGTCCAAAGGATCCTCGAACAGACCCTTAACCACACAAAAATGTTGAATATTTGTGTGGGTATTACCACAAGGATTGGACAGATAGGACCCAAATTTGAACATAAACTAAGGTTTGACAATATTTAGAGATCCAAAGTTTGGACCAAATCGGTTGCTACATCTATGAAAAATCGCGCGTACCCTTTTAGCCAATATTTTCGAACTATTGTGGGGGAGGTACCGAAAGGAGTGGACTTATTAGCACCACCTTCGAATTTCATCTTATATTCGAAGAAATATCCAAAGTGTGGACAAACGCAGTATTCGGTTCGAGCTCTCCAGCCCTATATATCGTGCTTTCGGGCTGTTTTCTCAAGAAGTATGGACTTGCCCCTGAAAAAGCTTTTACTGTCGTAATTGAGGCAGAAAATGTAAGTTGTTTCAACAAAAATCAAAGTGATTCGAGAGCAGGTCTTAAAGTGAATTTATCCAAAATTTTTTGTGGGAAGGAAGGAGTGGGCAAATATAGTCCATATTCGAACCTGATCAATATCTGGTAGATATATTAGGATGTATAAAGTATGGACCAAATCGGTCACTCCCATCAAAAGTTATCGTGCGCACAATTTTTCCGAACATTTTTGAACTTTTGTGTGGGAGGTACCTGAAGGAGTGGACCGATAAGGCTTATCTTCGAATTTAAACTAGGTTTGGACAAAATATTACGAAGGCCAAATTTTGGACCGAATCGGCAGATCCGTTCGAGAGTTATCTTGCGCTCCATCGACTACATACGGCGTTACAGGGGCTTTCTGCATCTTTTAGGCTATTTTCTCAGGAAGTATGGACTTGCCCCTGATGAAACTTGTACCGTCGTATGGTGGGCAATAAATGCAAGTTGGTGCAACAAAAATCAAAGCGATTCGCGAGCAGGTCCTAATCTGAACTTATCCGAAATTTTGTGTGGGAGGTACCCGAAGGAGTGGACCGATTGAGTCCATTTTGGAACCTCATCTAAGTTTAGTAGAAGTTTCACGATGTGCAAAGTATGGACCAAATCGGTTACTTCCTTTAAGAACTTTTGTGGGGGAGGTACCGGAAGGAGTGTGCCGATATAACCCATCTTCGAACTTAAACTAAGTTTGGACAAAATATTGCGAAAGCCTAATTTTGGAACGAATCGGTTGATCCGTTCGAGAGTTATCGTGCGCACCAGCCAGCCAGACAGACGGACAGACAGACAGACGGACGGACATTGCTCAATCGACTCCAAATTGTCTGAAACACATTTCGTCCAAATATACTTGGGGCCTAAAACCATTATTTCGATGAGGCACATTTTGCCCGTATGAAAGTGTATACACCCTCGTTAGCATAAATGCTGAGGGTATAAAAATCTGCGAAATGTGGTGCGGGAAATTTTTTTTTTTAAATTCGAGTTTAAAGGTCTTTTAATGCAGAAAAAATATTCCTTTAAGGTCAGTACTTGATAGCGCTGGGGAAAAATATTTTTTAAAATAAATTTTAATTTTTAAAAATTTTTTAAAAAATTAAAAATTAACGTTTTAAGGTTCGTAAGTGCTCGATATTTATTCTTTAAAAATCTGCGCTTGTTGGTGGTTGGGTTAAAGTTCGTAGGCACTGGAAATATTCTTTAAAAATTAATGCTTAAAGGTCTGTACGTGGGGGAAATTTATTCTTAAAAAACCATGCCGGTTTATGCTGTTGATGCAGGATTTTTTAGGCTAAAGAGGGTATTTACACTTTGATACGACCAAAAATGTGCCTCATCGAAATAATGGTTTTAGACCCCAAGTATGTTTGTACGATATCCGTTTCAGACAATTTTGAGTAGATCTAGCAATGTCCGTCCGTCTGTCTGTCTGACTGGCTGGTGCGCACGATAACTCTCGAACGGATCAATCGATTCGGTTCAAATGTTGGGTATCGAAATATTTTGTCCAGATTTGATTTATGTTCGAAGATGGGTCATATAGGTCCTCTCCTTCCTGTACCTCCCCCACAAAAGTTCGAAAATGTTCGGAAAGTTTGTGCGCACGATAACTCCAAACATAGTTTAAGTTTGAAGATAAGCCATGTCGGTCCACCCCTTCAGGTAACTCCCCCACAAAAGTTCAAAAATGTTCGGAAAAATTGTTCGTACGGTAACTCTTGAAGGGAGTGGCCGAATTGGTCTATACTTTACATATCCTAATATATCTACCAGATATAGATCAGGATCAAATATGGACTATATTTGTGCACTTCATCCGGTACCTCCCACACAAAATTTCGGATAAGTTCACTTTAAGACCTAATATCGAATAACTTTGATTTTTGTTGAAGCAACTTTCATTCGATTCCTCAATTACGATGGTAAAAGTTTTTTTAGGGGCAAGTCCATACTTCTTCAGCAAATAGCCCAAAGAGTGTAAAAAACCCCTATGACACCATAGTTTGTGGCTGGAGATCCACTTCCATAACGGTCAATGTCGATCCATTCCTTTTAGTATCTCCTCCGCAAAACTTTTGATCTTTAATCCTAATCAACATTTTTGTCGGTTCAAACGCCCAAAATTTTTTAAACCCCTTAAATACATACGTTTTTTTGGGGAAAAATTGTTTCAATATACACAGGCTGAGAGTATATTTCTGTCGGCAAAGCCGACTGATACTTTTTTTTTTTTTTGTTTTAATCCAAACTTAATGATCATTTGACATGGTAAAAATATTCTTTAAAAATATACCCACAAGAATATTTAGTTAAGAAATCTGTATTCATTGCTCTTTCAAAAATGTCATTTAAAATCCATTTTATTGTTCCTTCAATTAAAAATTAAAAAATAACTAAAAATCCATATTTTTGTTTCTTAAAAATTTCCTTTAAAAAATTCTCGTTTGTTGGTTGACAATGCTGGGTACGAGATTTACTATGAGCTCAAAGTCATATAAACACGAAAGATTCTATGCATCCTCTACAAAAAAAAGACTCGACAAGTTCTACGCCCATCTATATGATCACGTGTCTCTAAACGAACTCAAGGCCTAGATGACCAATTTTATCGCGTTGAAAAACGTCCTCGATATATTCCTACTAAAGAAGGCCGAGATGAGAATTGACGCCCAATACAGAACACTGTCATATAAGATCCAAAACCTGTTGATGCGGTTGTTTGAAAGTGAAGAGGTTGAATAAATGGAGTCGGGCGTCCATAAACCTAAGCCTCAGGTTCGAAGATTTATAGTATCGGTTCATTCTCTTCGCGGATCGTTACATAAACTTGTATAAATAATCCCACTATTAATATTCCTCCATTATGATTCCACGCATAAACATAAAACTAAACGATTTCTTCAACTTGCTAAACTAAATTATTTCAACTTAATTCATGTTTAACATACTTAAATATTAAGAAACAAATGAAAAAAATTCGCTTGTAAATAAAAAACAGAATAACAACAGCAACATTACTTCTCTCCATGGCCACTCAATTCATGCATTGTTGCATAATTTCATTAGCAACCGTTAACCAGACATCTTCTTCTCCTGTTCTGTTCTGGCTGGCACTCAAAGGAAGTTAACTCTTTTTCCATGCTGTTAACTTTTGAGCAAAGGCAACTAAAAAAAACAATTGAGCTTCAACATAGACTTGAATTTTTCGCCTCCTGCTTTTCCCAGAGGAAACTCAACTAAACACATGAAGTACAAACACCCACTCACACACACCTACGCAGCAGACATTAAACACCAAGAGAAAGTTAAGACCGCACACATTCACACCCAGCAACAGCAGCAGCAGGCAGCATCATCGGCGTTTCTAACGTTTTTGAAATGGGTCTAAACGAAGCGTTAAAATTATAAGCAAATTAATTTTGTAAAACAACAAACCAAACAACAAGGCTAACAACTTATTTTACGGTGTTATTGTTGTTGTAGGGATTCTATTGTTTTTGTTGTGTGTTGGTTGTTTTTTACCGGCAACATAGAAAGACTACGAAGGCAGTTACAAAAAAATAAAAATCAAACAGCAACAGCATAAAAATCAGAAAACAACAGCCAACCGGCAACCGAAAAAGAGGAGCAACAGCACCACAAACAACAACAACAAACATATTTGGAAAACATTTAATGTTAGAGCAAAGGATCCTTTAGTATAACAATAACAAAAACAACAATAATAATGAGTGGAAGAAAAAGGCCCAAAATGAATTGTTATTGTTAGGTGAGCAAAGGGGGTTGGAGGGGTTTTTATGCTGCTGGTACTTCAATGAATACAAAATGCTAAACGTTGCAAAAAAAAGTTTGACAAAGGGAAGGAGCAGAGTTTGAGACTACAAAAATTGCTTAAATTAGTAAATTTACCCAACCTTGTTGTTGTTGAGAAAATTATTAGCAAAAGTTTGCTTGTTAAGTTTCATAAGCCAATTTAACAATCTTCAACCCCTCCCGACACCCCCTCTTGAAAACATCCTAACATATTAACCAATAACCAGTTTAAGCAGCAAAATAAGTTGCCATTTTTAGGCATTCCCCTTCTGTGTCTGTGGCAAAAGGATACAATTATTGTCAAGCGTCTGAAGCCTCCTTCTACCAGTCCCCCTCTTGTTATTTTTTTCTGTTTAGGGTTACAATTTATTTCTGATAAGACATCATAATTTTATATAGAAAACGTGTTTCCAATTTTTGCTGCTGCTGCCACCGAGGGTAAAATCCGGGTGATATTTGCACAAACAATTTTGTCTCCCCCCCTCATTTGACTTTGATTCGAGTTCGACATGTCGAAAGAGAATGTAACATATCAATGTTTATCACACGTAGTTAATTCGTTTTACAGTCAGGGGGAAGAAAATAGCAGTCGTGGAAAGGGGAAGATGAAAAAATCCACGTTAGGGAGAATACTAAAAAAAATTGTTTAAAAAATCAACAAAAAATATTTTTTAAAAGACCCACGTTGTGAAGTATATTGAAAAAAAAAATTATTGAACATCCACGTTGCGAATAATATTGAAAAAATATTTTTAAAAAATCCTCGTTGTGAAAAGTATTGAAAAAATATTTGAAAAACCACGTGATGGAAAGTATTGAAAAAATAGTTTTAAAAAAATGAACGATGTGAAAAATTTTGAAAAAATATTTTTAAAAAATCTTCATTGTGAAAAATATTGAAAAAAATATTTAAAAAAATTCAAGTAGTGAAAAATTATATTAAAAAAATGCACACTGTAAAGAATATTGAAAAAATTGTGAAGAAAGTTGAAAAAAACAAAAAATATTTTTTTAAAAATCCAAGTTGTGAAAAAATTTGAAAAATATTTTAAAAAAATCCACGATATACGGAATATAGAAAAAATATATTTTTAAAAAATCCACAAGCTGTAAAATTTTGAAAAAATATTTATTAAAAAATCCACGTGGTGTGGAATTTAAAAAAAATATTTTTTACGGAATAGTGGAAAAATATTTTTAAAAAAATCAACGTTGTGTGGAATTAAAAAAAAATATTTTTTAAAAAATTCGCGAGCTGTAGAATTTTGAAAAAATATTTTTTAAAAAATCAACGTTGTGTGGAATTAAAAAAAAACAATATTTTTTAAAAAATTCGCGAGCTGTAGAATTTTGATAATATATTTTTTAAAAATCCCAGATGGTGTGTATTTTTGAAAAAAAAATATTTTTTTAAACATTTAAAAAAATCCACGTGATGTGGAGTTTAAAAAAAAATATTTTGTAAAAAATTCAATTGCTGCGGAATTTTGAAAAAATATTTGTTTGAAAGTTCACGTGGTGTGGAATTTTGTAAAAATATTTTTTTAAAAAGTCAACTGGTAGTGGAATTTCAAAAAAATATTTTTTTTTAAAAAATCCACGTGGTGTGGAATTTTGAAAAAAAAATGTTTTTAAATAATCCCCGTGGTGCGGAATTTTGAAAAAATATTTTTTTTTAAATCGCCCTTAATCAGAATATTAAAAAAATATTTTTAAAAAATCCACGGTATACGGAATATGGAAAAAAGGTTTTCTAAAAAACATGATATACGGAATATTAAAAAATATGTTTTAATTAATCCACGAAATATTTTAAAAAAGGTCCTCGACTGGAAGAAAATAATTTTATTTTTAAAAAAATTCTAGTTGTGAAGAATATTGGAAAAATATTTTAAAAAAATCCAAGTTGTGAAGAATATTGAAAAAAATCCACGTTGTGAAGAATATTGAAAAAATATTTTTTTTTTAAATATCAACGTTGTGAAGAATTTTAAAAAAAAAGATTTTTTAAAAAATCCACGTTGTAAAGGATATTGAAAAAAATATTTAAAAAATCTACGTTGTGAATGGTATTGAAAGAAAATATTTTTTAAAAAATCCATGTGGAGGGGAATTTTGAAAAAAAAAATATTTTTTAAAAGATCCACGATACACTGAATATTGAAAAAAAAATATTTATTAAAAAATCTTTCTTTTAATTCATGATGTACGGAATATTGAAAAAAAAATATTTATTAAAAAACATTTTTTTTTTGCTATATGGAATATAAAAGAAATATTTTCTTTTGAAAAAATCCACGGTATACAGAATATTGAAAAAAAAACCCACGACATACAGAGTATTGAAAAAAATATTTTTTTTAAAAATCCATGATATACGGAATATTGAAAAATATTTTTTAAAAGTTCCACCATAAACGGAATATTAAAAAATGTTTTCTTAAAAAATCCATGATCCATGAATATTAAAAAATATTTTTAAAAAAAATCCACCATAAACGGAATATTAAAAAAAATATTTAAAAAACCCACGATACACGGAATATTAAAAAAATATATATTCTAAAAAATTCACGACATACGGCACATGGCTAAAAATATTTTCTAAAAAATATTTTTTTAATATTCCGTTTATGGTGGATTTTTTAAAAAATATTTTTTAATATTCATGTATCATGGATTTTAAAAAAAAAACATGTTTTAATATTCCGTTTATGGTAGATTTATTAAAAAAATATTTTTCAATATTCCGTATATCATGGATTTTTTTAAAAAAATATTTTTTTCAATATTCTGTATATCGTGGATTTTTTCAATATTCTGTATATCGTGGATTTTTTAAAAGAAAATATTTTTTTAATATTCCATATATCAAATATTTTTTCAAAATTCCGTACATCATGAATTTAAAAAAAAAATGTTTATTAATAAATATTTTTTTCAATATTCCGTATATCGTGGATTTTAAAAAATATTTTTCAATATGCCGTATATCGTTGATATTTTTAAAAATATTTTTTTCAATATTCGAGCACCGTGGATTTGTTATAAAATATTTTTTCAATATTTTGTATATCGTGGATTAAAAAAAAATATTTTTTTTTATTATTCCGTATCTCGGGGATTTTTTAAAAAATATATTTGGTACAAAATGTATATTCCGTATACGTGGATTATATAAAAATATTTTTTCAATATTCCGTATATCGTGTATTATATACAAATATTTTTTCAATATTCCGTATTTCGTGGATTATATAAAAATACTTTATCAATATTCCATATATTGTGGATTATATAAATTTTTTTTTAAATTCCTCTTGATGTAGATTTTTTAAAAAATATTTTTTTTCAAAATTCCCCTCCACATGAATTTTTTAAAAACTATTTTTATTATTGTAAAAAATATTTTCTTTCAATACCCTTCACAACGTAGTTTTATTTTAATATTTTTTCAATATTCTTTACAACGTGGATTTTCCATAAAAATAATTTTTTAAATAGTCTTCACAGCGTGGATTTTTTAAAAAATATTTATTTTTCAATATTCTTCACAAAGTGGATTTTTTAAAAAAATCTTTTTTTTCAAAATTCTTCACAACGTGGATTTTTTTAAAATATATTTTTTTCAAAATTCTTCACAACTTGGATTTTTTTAAAATATTTTTCCAATATTCTACACAACGAGAATTTTTTTAAAAATAAAATTATTATCTTCCAGTCGAGGTTCTTTTTTAAAATATTTCGTGGATTTATTAAAAAATATTTTTTTAATATTCCGTATATCATGTTTTTTAGAAAATCTTTTTTCCATATTCCATATTGTTTTAACATTCTGATTAAGGCCGATTTTTAAAAAAAAATAATTTTTTCAAAATTCTGCACCACGAGGATTATTTAAAAACATTTTTTTTTAAATTCCACACCACGTTGATTTTTTCAAAAAAAATATTTTTTTTCGAAATTCCACAACCAGTCGACTTTTTACAAAATTCCACACCACGTGAACTTTTAAACAAATATTTTTTCAAAATTCCGCAGCAAGTGAATTTTTTACAAATTATTTTTTTTAAAACTCCACATCAAATATTTAAAAATTTTTTTTTTCAAAAATACACACCATCTGGGATTTTTAAAAAATATTTTATCAAAAATCTGCAGCTCGTTGATTTTTAAAAAAATATTTTTTCAAAATTTTACAGCTCATGGATTTTTTAAAAATATTTTTCCATTATTCCGTAAAAAATATTTTTTTTTTAAATTCCACACCACTTGGATTTTTTAATAAATATTTTTTCAAAATTTTACAGCTTGTGGATTTTTTTAAAAATATATTTTTTCTATATTCCGTATATCGTGGATTTTTTAAAAATATTTTTCAAAATTTTTCACAACTTGGATTTTTTAAAACTATTTTTCAATACTTTCCACCACGTGGATTTTCAGATATTTTTTCAATATTTTTCACCACGTGGATTTTTTAAAAATATTTTTTCAATATTGCATGTAACATGGATTTCTTAAAAAATAGTTTTTCAATATTCCACATAACGTGGATTTTTTAATAAATATTTTTTCAATATTCCGCATAACGTGGATTTTTTAAAAAATATTTTCTCAATATTCCGCATAACGTGGATGTTTTAAAAATAATTTTTTCAATATTCCGCATAACGTGGATGTTTTAAAAATCATTCTTTAAGGATTCAACATCACGTGGATTAAAAAAAAAAATTCAATACTCCACATAACATGGATTTTTTAAAAAAATATTTAGAAAAATATTTTTTCGCGGTTTAGATTTTTTTAATATTTGCTCAATATTCTTTACAACGTGGATTTTCTATAAAAATCATTTTTTAAATAGTCTTTACAACTTGGATTTTTGTAAAAAATGTTTTTTTTTTTTTTCAATATACTTCACAACCTGGATGTTTTAAAAATTATTTTTTAAATATTCTTCACAATATTAGTATAATTTTACACAACTTGGCTTTTTAATATTTTTTTCAATATTTTTCACAACGTAGATTTTTTTCAAAATATTTTTTTAATATTTTTTACAACGTGGATTTTTAAAATTATTTTTTCAATACTTTTCACCATGTGAATTTTAAAATATTTTTCAACACGTGGATTTTTTTAAAAATATTTTTTCAATATTATTTGCAACGTGGATGTTTAATAATACAGGGAATATTAAAAAAAAAATATTCTAAAAAATTCACGACATACATTGCTAAAAACATTTTTTAAAAAATCCAAGGAATGTTAAAAAATCTATTAGAAAATCCACGATATACAGAATATGGAACAAATATTTTTTAAGAAATCCATGATTGAAATTTTTTTTTTTAAAAATCCACAATTGATTTTTTTTTTTTAAACCACGATTGAGAAAATTTGTTTTTAAATCCACGATTGAGAATTTTTTAAAAAAAACCACGATTAATGTTTTTTTTAAATTCACCATTAAAAAAATATTTTTTTTAAAAGATCCACGATTGAAAAATATTTTTTCAGAAGATCCACAATTGAAAAAATATTTTTTAAAAAAACCACGGTTGAAAAAATATTTTTTTAATATCCACTTCATGTGGAATTTTGAATTTTTAAAACATCCACGAAGTTTAGAATTTTGAAAATATATTTTTTAAATAATCCACGTAGTGTGGAATTTTGAAAATATATATATTTTTTCCACGAAGTGTGGAATTTTGAAAATATATGTATCTTTTACAAAATCCACGTAGTGTGGATTTTTGAAAAAAATATTGATTAACAAATCCACGTTGTGTGGAATTTTGAAAAATATTTTTCAAACAACTCACGTTGTGTGAAATATTAATTTTTTTTTTAAATTCACGAAGAGTGGAATTTTGAAAAAATATTTTTAAAAAATCCCCATAGTGTGGAATTTAAAAAAAAAAAATATTTTTTGAAAAATCCCTGTTGCGTGGAATTTTGGTAAAATATTTTTTGAAAAATCCCTGTTGCGTGGAAGTTTGGTAAAATATTCTTTAAAATATCCAGGTGGTGTGGAATTTTGAAAAAAAAAAAAATATTTTTCTTTTAAATCCACGAAGTGTGGAATTTTGAAAATATACTTTTTAAAATATCCACAATCCACGTTATGTGGAATATGGAAAATATACTTTTTAAAACATCCACAATTCACGTTATGTGGAATATTGAAAATATATTTTTTAAAAAATCCACGTAACGTGGAATATTAAAAATATATTTTTTAAAAAATCCACGTAACGTGGAATATTGAAAATATATTTTTTAAAAAAATCCACGTTACGTGGAATATTGAAAAAATATTTTTTTTTTAAAAATCCAAGTGGTGTGGAATTTTGACAAAATATTTTCAAAAAATCCAAGTTTTGTGCCCTCGGGGAAATCATTCGTTTTAATTTGTGTGCTCTATTTTTATACTCCACTGTGTAACCTGCACGTGCCTGACGTTTCATAATCGCATATAAATGTAAACGTTTTAATTTTCCTAACCCCCAGCCTCTCCACCTCTTGCACATAACATTTACGAATCAATGACAAATATTTAGTAAAACTTTTGCAATCATATTTTGTTTTTCTGTCGAGGAGTTACGCTTTCCCTTTAATTTTATTTCGCAGGATATTCACATGTCTTGGCAATTTGTTCAGGTCCAACGGACCAATAATCCTCAATTTTTTTGTTGCCGGTATGTACTACCAGCAAATCGTAAATTGCCCACACATTATGGTAAAACTGGCTTTTAAATATAATCGGCCTTAACTGAAATAAGTAAAGGGACAGGGCGAAAGAAAAGTTTCGCCCATTCGGAAAAATCGAAAAAAGACCAAGCAACAAAAAAGAAATCAAATAAAAAATTGGCAAACTGTCATAGAAACGTTGACATTTTATTTGGGTACTTTCCACTTGAATAAGTTTTGCAAAACAAGTGAAGCCCATAAAAATTGGAAAGGTTTATTGCTGCTGGTATAGTAACATATGTCCCAAGGGGGGTGCCACATGAATTACATTATTTATAGGGTTAAAGGTAAAGCCAGCTATCATGGAGAATGATTTAAAATAAGATAACAATGGTCCAGTAACTTCAGCAGTTCAATTGTAATTCGCTTTCGATAAGCCGCAATTTATTTACAAAACTTCTCCACGGTTATAATTCCCTCCCCATTCCACTCAATTGGTAATCTTAAAAACTCCGGGATACTGGTATCCCTTGTTAATGAAATTTGTTAAAAACTAGAATTCCGAAAAAGGAAGAAAAAAAGTTCTTCATCATCATCCTATCATAAAAACCACCAGAAAAAAATTAACTGAATAGAGATAGACGAAACTCAATTTACAAATCATGACCCAAATTCTTGCCACTAATCCTCTAACTCTCCCTCTCCCCCACCCCAATGACGTAGCCATTGTTTTGTTAATTTGTAGCCCTTTCAATATGACAAGAAGGACAACAACAGCAGCACCAATAACAGCCCAGAAAGGCAAATAACATTTTATGCGATTATAATGGAACTAGCATTGGGTTTCCAATTCCCTGGTTTTTCGCTTTCCGTTTATTTCGCTTGAATTCGCCAATTCATGAACGTGGTGGACTGACTGGTGTTTTGTAGTTGATGTTTTGTTGTTCCACATACCGCTGACTCATATGTGTGTTCATCATTTGAGAGGTAGCTGGAGCTTCCAAAAGTTTAGAAAGAGGAAGGGAGAGTGAAAAAAAATCGAACAGAACATTGTTAACTGGATGCCGTATCTAATGGTTGTCATGATTGAGTATTGGTTTTCGCCATCTCCTTCCGAAGATAATACCCGAAATGACTAGTAATCGTATGTGGTTGACGGCTTCGGTTCAATTGGATGCCCTATGTAATCTAAATAAATCGTGATTGAATGGGTGGAGCCAAGTGTGGCGTAATTTGTTTTTGACTCAGCAGTGCGATTGAAAGGATAACAAGGGGTTGGGGTACAGAGTTGGGTAAAAGGAGGCCCGTGAAATTAATCAGTTCTGAAGTGTAATTTGTTATTACCTTATTAGGCTTTTCAAGTAAAATGTGAATGTAATTTAAAAAGTATTTGTATAGATGAGTCTGATATTGATGTCCACTACGGACCCACCAATGAAAGGAAAATACATGCAATCAATTTTTCAGAACAAATACACTTATTTATTTATTTATTTATTTATTTATTTATTTATTTATTTATTTATTTATTTATTTATTTATTTATTTATTTATTTATTTATTTATTTATTTATTTATTTATTTATTTATTTATTTATTTATTTATTTATTTATTTATTTATTTATTTATTTATTTATTTATTTATTTATTTATTTATTTATTTATTTATTTATTTATTTATTTATTTATTTATTTATTTATTTATTTATTTATTTATTTATTTATTTATTTATTTATTTATTTATTTATTTATTTATTTATTTATTTATTTATTTATTTATTTATTTATTTATTTATTTATTTATTTATTTATTTATTTATTTATTTATTTATTTATCAATGAGTCTGATATTGATGTCCACTACGGACCCACCAATGAAAGGAAAATACATGCAATCAATTTTTCAGAACAAATACACTTATTTATTTATTTATTTATTTATTTATTTATTTATTTATTTATTTATTTATTTATTTATTTACTTATTTATTTATTTATTTATTTATTTATTTATTTATTTATTTATTTATTTATTTATTTATTTATTTATTTATTTATTTATTTATTTATTTATTTATTTATTTATTTATTTATTTATTTATTTATTTATTTATTTATTTATTTATTTATTTATTATTTTTTTTTAAGAATATCCATACAAGGGCCAGCAAACGTGGATATTTTAATAACGCGATTTTTTAAAAATATTTTTTCCAATATTCAACATAACATGGATTTAAAAAAAAATAAAATTCAACGTAACGTGAATTTTTCAAAAAAAAAAAAAAAAAAAAAAAAAACAGTATTCCACGAAACGTGGATTTTTTAAAAAATATTTTTTCAATATTCAACATAACGTGGATTTTGTTTAAATATTTTTTTTCATTATTCAACATAACGTGGATTTTGTTTAAATATTTTTTTTTTCATTATTCAACATAACGTGGATTTTGTTTAAATATTTTTTTTCAATATTGCACATAAAGTGGATTTTTTAAAAAATATTTTTTCAATATTCCACATAACGTGGATTTTTTAAAAAATATTTTTTCAATATTCCACATAACGTGGATTTTCTAAAAAATATTTTTTCAATAATCCACATAACGTGGATTTTTTAAAAAAATATTTTTTCAATATTCCACATAACGTGGATTTTTTAAAAAATATTTTTTTCAATATTCCACATAACGTGGATTTTTTTTAAAAAAATTTTTAATATTCCACATAACGTGGATTTTTTAAAAAATATTTTTTCAATATTCCACATAACGTGGATTTTTTAAAAAATATTTTTTTCAATATTCCACGTGACGTGGATTTATTAAAAGATATTTTTTTAATATTTTTTCAATATTCCACGTGACGTGGATTTTTTAAAAAATATTTTTTTCAATATTCCACGTGACGTGGATTTTTTAAAAAATATTTTTTCAATATTCCACGTGACGTGGATTTTTTAAAAAATATTTTTTCAATATTCCACGTGACGTGGATTTTTTAAAAAATATTTTTTCAATATTCCACTTGACGTGGATTTTTTAAAAAATATTTTTTCAATATTCCCCATAAAGTGGATTTATTAAAAGATATTTTTTTAATATTCCCCATAAAGTGGATTTATTAAAAAATGTTTTTTCAATATTCAACATAACGTGGATTTTTTAAAAAATATTTTTTCAATATTCCACATAACGTGGATTTTTTAAAAAATATTTTTTCAATATTCCACATAACGTGGATTTTTAAAAAAAATGTTTTTTCAATATTCAACATAACGTGGATTTTTTAAAAAATATTTTTTTAATATTCCACATAACGTGGATTTTTAAAAAAATATTCTTTCAATATTCCACATAACGTGGATTTTGAAAAAAAAATATTCTTTCAATATTCCACATAACGTGGATTTTGAAAAAAAAAATATTCTTTCAATATTCCACATAACGTGGATTTTGAAAAAAAATATTCTTTCAATATTCCACATAACGTGGATTTTGAAAAAAAAATATTTTTTCAATATTCCACATAACGTGGATTTTTGAAAAAAAAAAAAATATTTTTTCAATATTCCACGTGACGTGGATTTTTTAAAAAATATTTTTTCAATATTCCACGTGACGCGGATTTTTTAAAAAATATTTTTTCAATATTCCACGTGACGTGGATTTTTTAAAAAATATTTTTTCAATATTCCACGTGACGTGGATTTTTTAAAAAATATTTTTTCAATATTCAACGTGACGTGGATTTTTTTAAAAATATTTTTTCAATATTCCACATAACGTGGATTTTTTAAAAAATATTTTTTCAATATTCCACATAACGTGGATTTTTTAAAAAATATTTATTCAATATTCCACATAACGTGGATTTTTTAAAAAATATTTTTTCAATATTCCACATAACGTGGATTTATTAAAAGATATTTTTTCAATATTCCACGTGACGTGGATTTTTAAAAAATATTTTTTCAATATTCCACGTGACGTGGATTTATTAAAAAATATTTTTTCAATATTGCACGTGACGTGGATTTTTTAAAAAATATTTTTTCAATATTCCACGTGACGTGGATTTTTTAAAAAATATTTTTTCAATATTCCACCTGACGTAGATTTTTTAAAAAATATTTTTTCAATATTCCACGTGACGTGGATTTTTTAAAAAATATTTTTTCAATATTCCACGTGACGTGGATTTTTTAAAAAATATTTTTTCAATATTCCACGTGACGTGGATTTTTTAAAAAATATTTTTTCTATATTCCACGTGACGTGGATTTTTTAAAAAATATTTTTTCTATATTCCACGTGACGTGGATTTTTAAAAAGATATTTTTTAATATTCCACGTGACGTGGATTTTTTAAAACTAATTTTTCAATATTCCACATAACGTGGATTTTTTTTGCATTAGCAAAATATCAAAAAATCGCAATTTTTGGGTAAAAATCGTCAAATCGTCATTTTTGGGTAAAAATCGTCAAATCGTCATTTATAATTTTTTGACCAAAAAATCGTCAATATTCCACATAACGTGGATTTTTTAAAAGATATTTTTTCAATATTCCACATAAAGTGGATTTTTTAAAAAATATTTTTCAATATTCCACATAACGTGGATTTTTTAAAAAATATTTTTTCAATATTATTTTTAAAAAAATATTTTTTCAACATTCCACGTGAAGTGGATTTTTAAAAAATAGTTTTTTGAAATTCCACGTGAAGCTGATTTTTTAAAAAATATTTTTTTTGAAAATTCCACTTGATAACGTGCATTTTTGAAGAATATCCTTAGAAGGACCAATATACGTGGATTTTAAAGATTATTTTTTAAAGAATATCCTTAGAAAGAACATCAGACCAATAAACGCGGAGTCTTTAAACAACATTTTTTCGATGAACATCAAACCAATAAACGCGAAGTTTTAAAGGAATATTTTTGCAAGGAACATCAGACCAATAAACGTGGACTTATTAAAAAATATTTTTTCAAGGAAAATCAGACCAATAAACGTGCCATATTTTTTCATGAACCATATACCAATAATCGCGGATTTTTTTCAGGGACCGTCAGACCAATGGACGTGGACTTTAAAGAATATTATTTTTGTTTTGAATACCAACAAGACGTGGACTTTTTAAAGAAAAAATATTTCATGGTCATTCAAGGCGTTTATATTTTATAGAATAGTTTTCCAAGGACTGACAGGATGTGGATATCTTATTGCATTTTTTCCACAGAGTTACAAGACATGGCTTTAAAAAGGACCTTTAAACGTTGACTAAAAAATATATGCGAATTAAAAATATATGTTTTAAATACCAATAAACGTATATTTTTTAAAAAATATATTTTTTTGGACTGACAAGGCTTGGATTTTTTAACAAAGATTTTTTAAGGAACTACAGACGTATATTTTTAATTATTTTACGTTGATTTGTTACAAATATTTTCTTGGATTAAAATTTTTTCTGAAAGATTCAACAAAGTTTAATTTTTCAAATATTTTTTAAAAGCTCGATCGATCGATTTAAAAAAAAAAATTAAAGTCCAACGAACGTGAATTTTTTTACAAAAATATTTTTTAAGATCCAATGAAAGTGAATTTTTACAAAAATATTTTTTTAAAGTTCAATGAACCTAGATTTTTTAAACTCTAATTTTTTAAAAGTTCAATGAACGTGGATTTTTTAAACAATAGTTTTTAAAAGTCCATGATCGCGGATTTTTTGAAGACTCATTTGCAAAGTCGTATTAATGTGGATAATCCTTCTGAAATATTTCCCATTACCTTGAAAATATTTTAATGTCCTATAAGAAGATTCAATTTCCAACATCCGAAATAAATTCTAATTTAAAACTATATATCATTCGTATTAGCTCCAGGAATTTCATTTCTATAGATTTCAAACTTTCCTTCAGTATATAGATTGCCACAAAAATTCCAATTATTTAAAAAAAAAATAACAACAATAAATCTAGGACACCATTCTGTGACACTCTCATAACGTTTACAATATTTTTCCTATTTGCCGGAATTGTTTATTGACATTCTACAACAAAATAAACTAATCATCATCAGCATCATTGCCACTAGCAGAAGCACCAGCAGCCAAACCAAACCAATAACAATACGATACAACAACAAAATTGGAATAAAAATGGAAGAAAAGAGGAAAATAATACTTTTGTTCAGTCATGTTCTTTACAAGGATTTTGTGATATTTATCGCTGGATTTTGGTTTTCATTTTATGATTTAGCGTTTTTGTGTGATTTTTTTTCGTCCTCGCATTCAATGCCTTATCCTTGAGAGTGCCAAAGAGATTGGTATTGCATCCTTTTATCATCAGTTTATTTATTTTGTTTTCTTGGGTTTTTTTTAGTTGCTTCTGCCAGCTTTCATTCGTTTCCTCTAACTAGGTTCAGTTGTCAGTTCCCATTTTTTGAATGATGAAGTTTTCGATTTCGGGTTATTTCAATTCTTTACGTTGTTTTCCGTTTTTTTTCGGATGACTTCCCTAGAATATTATCAACTCCAGTTATTTTGTTGTTTGTAGGGTAAAATCAGTCAATGAATGGTTATTGTGTATTATTGGAAGATTTTTCCATGTTTATGATTATCTTGGATTTTGGAATAACCCAAATGAAATCTTTAGAAAGGAAGAAGTTTGGGGTTTTTTGTTGATGTTTTTTGGTTTTCTTTTTATTCTTCTTTTATTGAAAGTCGTTAAGTTTATCCAAACTATTTGGTTTGGGAAGTTTTGATTTAAAAATAAATACATCAATGGTTGTATTGTAATATTTTTTTTAGGATATTGAGGAAATAATTTATAACGAAGGCTAAGAAATGCTTTAAAAGTGATGTTAATCTTTAATCGTAAAGTATATTCTCTTAATACTGACCTCCATTAGGTGGTCACCCTTCTATAAGAAGACCTTGAGGTCTTCTATGAGAATACCTTGAGGTCTTCTATAAAAAGACCTTTGGTCTTTTATAAGAAGGCTTTGATGACTTCTATAAGAAGATCTTGAGGGGTTCTATAAGAAGAACTTGAGGTCGTCTATAAGAAGACCTTGTAGTCTTCTATAAAAAGACCTTGAGATCTTCTGTACGAAGACCTTGAGGTCTTCTATACGATGACCTTGTGGTCTTATGTACGAAGACCTTGTGGTCTTCTATAAGAAGACCTTGTGGTCTTCTATAAGAAGACCTTGCAGTCTTCTATCAGAAGACCTTGTGGTCTTCTATAAGAAGACCTTGTGGTCTTCTATAAGAAGACCTTGTGGTCTTCTATAAGAAGACCTTGTGGTCTTCTATAAGAAGACCTTGAGGTCTTCTATAAGAAGACCTTGAGGTCTTCTATACGAAGATCTTGAGGTCTTCTATACGAAGACCTTGAGGTCTTCTATACGAAGACCTTGAGGTCTTCTATACGAAGACCTTGAGGTCTTCTATACGAAGACCTTGAGGTCTTCTATACGAAGACCTTGAGGTCTTCTATACGAAGACCTTGAGGTCTTCTATACGAAGACCTTGAGGTCTTCTATACGAAGACCTTGAGGTCTTCTATACGAAGACCTTGAGGTCTTCTATACGAAGACCTTGAGGTCTTCTATACGAAGACCTTGAGGTCTACTATACGACCTCTAGGTCTCCTATACGAAGACCTTGAGGTCTTCTCTACGAAGACTTTGAAGTCTTCTATACGAAGACTTTGAGGTCTTCTATACGAAGACATTGAGGTCTTCTATACGAAGACTTTGAGGTCTTCTATACGAAGACATTGAGGTCTTCTATACGAAGACTTTGAGGTCTTCTGTACGAAGACCTTGAGGTCTTCTATACGAAGACCTTGAGGTCTTCTATACGAAGACCTTGAGGTCTTCTATACGAAGACCTTGAGGTCTTCTATACGAAGACGTTGAGGTCTTCTATACGAAGACCTTGTGGTCTTCTATACGAAGACCTTGTGGTCTTCTATAAGAAGACCTTGTGGTCCTCTATAAGAAGACCTTGTGGCCACCTGTAAGAAGACCTTGTGGTTTTCTATAAGAAGACCTTGTGGTCTTCTACAAGAAGACCTTGTGGTCTTCTACAAGAAGACCTTGTGGTCTTCTATAAGAAGACCTTGTGGTCTTCTATAAGAAGACCTTGTGGTCTTCTATAAGAAGACCTTGTGGTCTTCTATAAGAAGACCTCGTAGTCTTCTATATGATGACCTTGTGGTCTTCTATAAGAAGACTTTGTGGTCTTCGATAAGAAGACCTTGTGGTCTTCTACAAGAAGACTTTGTGGTTTTCTATAAGAAGACTTTGTGGTCTTCTATAAGAAGACTTTGTGGTCTTCTATAAGAAGACTTTGTGGTCTTCTATAAGAAGACCTTGTTGTCTTTTATTAGAAGACCTTTATAAGAAGACCTTGTGGTCTTCTATAAGAAGACCTTGAGGTCTTCTATACGACATTGAGACCTTCAGGTATTCTATACGAAGACCCTGACGTATTCTGTAGAAAACCTTGTGGCCTTCTATAAGAAGACCTTGTGGCCATCTATACGAAGACCTTGAGGTCTTCTATACGAAGAAATTGAGGTCTTCTATACTTAGACCTTAAGGGTCTTCTATACGAAGACCTTGTGGTCTTCTATAAGAAGACCTCGTAGTCTTCTATAAGATGACCTTGTGGTCTTCTATAAGAAGACCTTGTGGTCTTCTATAAGAAGACTTTGTGGTCTTCTATAAGAAGACATTGTGGTCTTCTATAAGAAGACCTTGTTGTCTTTTATTAGAAGACTTTTATAAGAAGACCTTGTGGTCTTCTATAAGAAGACCTTGTGGTCTTCTATAAGAAGACCTTGTGGTCTTCTATAAGAAGACTTTTTGGTCTTCTATAAGAAGACCTTGTGGTCTTCTAAAAAGAAGACCTTGTGGTCTTCTAAAAAGAAGACCTTGTGGTCTTTTAAAAAGAAGACCTTGTGGTCTTTTAAAAAGAAGACCTTGTGGTCTTCTATAAGAAGACCTTGTGTTCTTCTATAAGAAGACCGTGTGGTCTTCTATAAGAAGACTTTGTGTTCTTCTATAAGAAGACCTTGTGGTCTTCTATAAGAAGACCTTGAGGTCTTCTATACGAAGACCTTGAGGCCTTCTATACGAAGACCTTAAGGTCTACTATACGAAGACCTTGAGGTCTGCTAAATGAAGACCTTGAGGACTTCTATACGAAGACCTTGTGGTCTTCTATAAGAAGACCTTGTGGTATTCTATAAGAAGACTTTGTGGTCTTCTATAAGAAGACCTTGTGGTCTTCTATAAGAAGACCTTGTGGTCTTCTATAAAAAGACCTTGTGGTCTTCTATAAGAAGACCTTGTGTTCTTCTTTAAGAAGACCTTGTGGTCCTCTATAAGAAGACCATGTGGTCCTCTATAAGAAGACCATGTGGTCTTCTATAAGAAGACCTTGTGGTCTTCTAAAAAGAAGACTTTGTGGTCTTCTATAAGAAGACCTTGTGGTCTTCTAAAAAGAAGACTTTGTGGTCTTCTATAAGAAGGCCTTGTAGTCTTCTATAAGAAGACCTTGTGGTGTTCTATAAGAAGACCTTGTTGTCTTCTATAAGAAGACCTTGTGGTCTTCTATAAGAAGACCCTGTGGTCTTCTATAAGAAGACCTTGTGGTCTTCTATAAGAAGACCTTGTGGTCTTCTATAAGAAGACCTTGTGGTCTTCTATAAGAAGGCCTTGTGGTCTTCTATAAAAAGACCTTGTGGTCTTCTATAAAAAGACCTTGTAGTCTTCTATAAGAAGACCTTGTAGTCTTCTATAAGAAGACCTTGTGGTCTTCTATAAGAAGACCGTGTGGTCTTCTATAAGAAGACTACAAGGTCTTCTTATAGAAGACTACAAGGTCTTTTTATAGAAGACCACAAGGTCTTTTTATAGAAGACCACAAGGTAGTCTTCTATAAGAAGACCTTGTAGTCTTCTATAAGAAGACCTTGTGGTCTTCTATAAGAAGACCGTGTGGTCTTCTATAAGAAGACCTTGTGGTCTTCTATAAGAAGACCTTGAGAAGACCTTTGTGGTCTTCTATAAGAAGGCCTTGTAGTCTTCTATAAGAAGACCTTGTGGTGTTCTATAAGAAGACCTTGTTGTCTTCTATAAGAAGACCTTGTGGTCTTCTATAAGAAGACCCTGTGGTCTTCTATAAGAAGACCTTGTGGTCTTCTATAAGAAGACCTTGTGGTCTTCTATAAGAAGACCTTGTGGTCTTCTATAAGAAGGCCTTGTGGTCTTCTATAAAAAGACCTTGTGGTCTTCTATAAAAAGACCTTGTAGTCTTCTATAAGAAGACCTTGTAGTCTTCTATAAGAAGACCTTGTGGTCTTCTATAAGAAGACCGTGTGGTCTTCTATAAGAAGACTACAAGGTCTTCTTATAGAAGACTACAAGGTCTTTTTATAGAAGACCACAAGGTCTTTTTATAGAAGACCACAAGGTAGTCTTCTATAAGAAGACCTTGTAGTCTTCTATAAGAAGACCTTGGGGTCTTCTATAAGAAGGCCGTGTGGTCTTCTATAAGAAGACCTTGTGGTCTTCTATAAGAAGACCTTGAGAAGACCTTTGTGGTCTTCTATAAGAAGGCCTTGTAGTCTTCTATAAGAAGACCTTGTGGTGTTCTATAAGAAGACCTTGTTGTCTTCTATAAGAAGACCTTGTGGTCTTCTATAAGAAGACCTTGTGGTCTTCTATAAGAAGACCTTGTGGTCTTCTATACGAAGACCTTGTAGTCTTCTATAAGAAGACCTTGTGGTCTTCTATAAGAAGACTTTGTGGTCTTCTATAAGAAGACCTTGTAGTCTTCTATAAGAAGACCTTGTGGTCTTCTATAAGAAGACTTTGTGGTCTTCTATAAGAAGACCTTGTGGTCTTCTATAAGAAGACCTTGTGGTCTTCTATAAGAAGACCTTGTGTCTGTGGTCTTCTATAAGAAGACCGTGTGGTCTTCTATAAAAAGACCTTGTGGTCTTCTATAAGAAGACCTTGTGGTCTTCTTTAAGAAGACCTTGTGGTCTTCTATAAGAAGACCATGTGGTCTTCTATAAGAAGACCTTGTGGTCTTCTAAAAAGAAGACTTTGTGGTCTTCTATAAGAAGACTTTGTGGTCTTCTATAAGAAGGCCTTGTAGTCTTCTATAAGAAGACCTTGTAGTCTTCTATAAGAGGACCATGTGGTGTTCTATAAGAAGACCTTGTTGTCTTCTAAAAAGAAGACTTTGTGGTCTTCTATAAGAAGACTTTGTGGTCTTCTTTAAGAAGGCCTTGTAGTCTTCTATAAGAAGACCTTGTGGTCTTCTATAAGAAGACCTTGTGGTCTTCTATAAGAAGACCTTCTAGTCTTCTATAAGAGGACCTTGTGGTGTTCTATAAGAAGACCTTGTTGTCTTCTAAAAAGAAGACTTTGTGGTCTTCTATAAGAAGACTTTGTGGTCTTCTATAAGAAGGCCTTGTAGTCTTCTATAAGAAGACCTTGTGGTCTTCTATAAGAAGACTTTGTGGTCTTCTATAAGAAGAACTTGTGGTCTTCTATAAGAAGAACTTGTGGTCTTCTCTAAGAAGACCTTGTGGTCTTCTATAAGAAGACCTTGTGGTCTTCTATAAGAAGACCTTGTGGTCTTCTATAAGAAGACCTTGTGGTCTTCTATAAGAAGACCTTGTGTTCTTCTATAAGAAGACCTAGTTGTCTTCTAACAAGTAAAAAAGTATCAGTCGGCTTTGCCGACAGAGATATACCCTCAGCCTGTGTATATTGAAACAATTTTTTTTCCAAAAAACGCATGTATTTAGGCAGTTTTAAAAATTTTGGGCGTTTGAACTGACAAAAATGTTGATTAGGATTTAATATCAAAAGTTTTGCGGAGGAGATACTAAAAAGAATGGATCTCCAGCCACTACATATAGTACCATAGGGTTTTTTAGAACTTCAGGGATGTTTGCTCAAGAAGTATGAACTTGCCCCTGAAACAATTTTTACCATCGCAATTGAGGCAGCAATGCAAGTTGCTTCAACAAAAATCAAAGTGATTCGAAAGCAGGTCTTAAAGTGAACATGTATCCGAAATTTTGAGTGGGGGGTACCGGATGGAGTGGACAAATATAGTCCATATTTGAACCTGATCTATATCTGGTAGATATATTAGGATGTGTAAAGTATGGACAAATTCGGCCACTCTCTACAAGAGTTATAGTACGCACAATTTTTCCGAACATTTTTGAACTTTTGTGGGGGAGGTACCTGAAAGAGTATACCGATATGGCTTATCTTCGAACTTAAACTATGTTTGGACAAAATATTACTAAGGCCAAACTTTGGACCGAATCGGCAGACCTGTTCGAGAGTTATTTTGCCCTCCAACCTCCTCACACGGTGTCATAGGGGTTTTTTTTTGCAACTTTAAGGCTATTTTCTCAGGAAGTATGGACTTGCCCCTGATGAAACTTATACCGTCGTATGGAGGGCAGTGAATACAAGTTGCTAAAGCAAAAATCAAAGCTATTCGAGAGATGTTCCTAAACTGAACTTTTCCAAAATTTTGTGTGGGAGGTACTCGACGGAGTGGACCGATTGAGTCCATATTAAAACCTGATCTAAGTCTGGTACACGCTCCACGATGGGCAAAGTATGGACCAAATCGGTTACACCCTTCAAGAGTTATCGTGCGTACAAATTTTCCGAACATTTTCGAACTTTTGTGGGGGAGGTACCGGAAGGAGTGGACCGATATAGCCCATCTTCGAACTTAAACTAAGTTTGGACAAAATATTACGAAATCCAAAATTTGAACCGAATCGGTTCATCCCTTCGAGAGTTATCGTGCGCTCCAGCCAGCCAGACAGACAGACAGACAGACGGACGGACATTGCTCAATCGACTCCAAATTGTCTGAAACACATTTCGTCCAAACATACTTGGGGTCTAAAACAATTATTTCGATGAGGCACATTTTGCCCGTATGAAAGTGTATATACCCTTCATAGCCTAAAGGCTGAGGGTATAAAAAGAAGACTTTGTGGTCTTCTATATGAAGACCATGTGGTTTTCGATAAGAAGTCCTTGTGGCCATCTATAAGAAGACCTTGTGGCCATATTTAAGAAGACCTTGTGGTCTTCTATAAGATGTCCTTGTGATCTTCTATAAGAAGACCAAAATTCTTCTAATAGAAGTCCTTGTGGTCTTCTATAAGAAGACCTTGTGGCCATCTATAAGAAGACCTTGTGGCCATCTATAAGAAGACCTTGTGGTCTTCTATAACAAGACCTTGTGGTCTTCTATAACAAGACCTTGTGGTCTTCTATAGGAATACATTGTGGTCTTCTATAGGAAGACCTTGTGGTCTTCCATAAGAAGACCTTGTGGTCTTCTATTAGAGGACTTTTTGGTCTTCTATAAGAAGACCTTGTGGTTTTCTATATGAAGATCTTGTGGTCTTCTATAAGAAGAACTTGAGGTCTTCCTCTATAGGATAACCTTGTGGTCTTCTATAAAAAAAAACTTTGTGGTCTTCTATAGTAAGAACTAGCTGTCTTCTATAAGAAGACCTAGTGGTCTTCTATACGAAGACATTGTGGCCTTTGATAAGAAGACCTAGTGGTCCTTTAAAGAAGACCTTCTGGTCTTCTAAAAGAAGACCTTCTGGTCTTCTAAAAGAAGACCATGTGGTCTTCTAAAAGAAGACCTTGTGGTCTTCTTAAATAAGACCTTGGGTCTTCTATAAGAAGACCTTGCCGTCTACTATAAGAAGACCTTGCCGTCTACTATACGAAGACCTTGCCGTCTACTATAAGAAGACCTTTTGGTCTGTTAAAATTTCCTTTGAGTTGTTTCGGTTATCCTTTTTTCTAAAATGCAGGAAAATATTTCCTTTTATTTTCCCTGTATTCCTCAGATTCAATTAAAATAGTTAAGTTACTAAATATTTAAGTCTACAACTGGCAGTCTTTTTTCCAGCTTTTCCAACTCATAAAATATTCTGGGCAGATATTCACCTCTTTTTGTTCGTTTTTTGTTATCCTACCCAACTTCATTCGGCATTCAAAGACATTCTTTTGCAGTTTGATTTAATTGAATTATGGTTATTTGTTGTCTTCAACATCCCAAAAAATAGAAAGAAGGAAAGAAAGAACAACCTTTTTCTCTATAATCTTTTGCCATCAGAGACGAACAAAACCACAAACATACAAAAAAGGAGACAAAAAACTGCATTCAAAGCGTTTATAACGTTTTAAAAAAAAGGGGGCACAGGCAAGCTACCAAAAGCCTACCGCATGTTCAGCAGGAAAATAAAAAACTGCCGTCTATAAAATTCTGTTGGCAAAAATCTTCCCAAAAAATGACAGAAAAAAACAGATGAGTAAATGAACTAAAGTTGTCTGGTTACGTGACGAACGTTGTCATGGCAAAAATCTCTTCATCGATTGTTAGTCGGTAGAAGAAAACAAAAATAACGGGAGCTGCTGGTAAAAGTATGTGACTGTCAGGATAACAATGGGATGTGATGTGGAGTTAATAGCAGGGACGTACATGGAAACAATCTCTTCGGGAAAGAGGTTTTTTACAAAAAACTGTTGGCTACAAATAAATCCACTAAAGGCTTAAAATTATTGAGGAATCTATGATAATGATAGAATATACTAATCATTTTTATTTAATTTTTTGTTTTATTTTACTTTTTATTTTATTTAGTTTTATTTTTCATTTTATTTTCTTTTATATTATATTTTTTTTTTTATTTTAGGTATTTCACAAAAACCTTTTGGCTGCAAATAAATCCAATAAATGCTTAAAATTATTCATGGAATCTATGAAAATTGTAGTATATTTTTATTTAATTTTTTATTTTACTTTATTTTATTTTATTATTTTTTTAATTTTTTTATTTTATTTTATTTTATTGTATTTTATTTTTTATTTTATTTTATTTTACTTCATTTCATTTTTTTATTATTGTTTTTAATTTAAATTTTTTTATTTTTTTATTTGTTTTGTTTTATTTTAATTTATTTTATTTTATTTTACTTTATTTTAGTTTATTTATTTTATTATTATTATTTGTAAAGAGTTTCTTTTCACTTTATAAAATCCATAGATAGATTAAGATAGTGATATTGAATATTTAAATTATTTTTGTCATATTTTCTCACATACCTTTTTGGTAATTCATGTTGCTGCCTAATTTGCGATACACTTTGCTTGGGAATTATTGCTACGATTTTATTAATATATTTTCCTTCTTTTTGTTGTTGCGGAAAATGAAGATTTGATTTTAAGATTTATGTTTTTTTTTAATTTTAGTTACCACTACATATATTTTCTACATTACACGACACTTAACACTTTTATTTGGAATTTTCGTTACAATTTAACACTTTGCACAATAATCTGCACACCACACTGAATTATATTTGTGAAACAATCAAATCTGAAAAGAGATAGATAAGAAAAAAATATATTATAAGATTTGTTTATAAAAATTTCAAAACAATATACAAATGCATTTTTTATGTTTTAGAAAAAGCCGTCGTTTCTATAGGAAAATATTTGTTTGTTACCAATGGATCTATTATGATGTTTTTTTTATTGGAATATCTATTGCAATTTTGTGAGAATCTGTGGCGAGATTCGAAACTATAGTCCTCGCATACTTTGGGTCAACATTTGGGGTTTTCGAATATTTTAGGAACATATTGCAACTAAACTTACTGTCTGCTGCACTGCAAGTCTTCTATAAGAAGATCTGTTAGAATACCTAATGGTCATCCTTATAGTAGGACTACTGGTCTTCCATGAGAAGTCATTCTAGTCTTATGTACAATGGGTGCAATGGGTTAATGGAATTCTATGAGAGACTTTGCGGTCAACTATGATAAACATTATAGATCTTCAATTATGAATTATGTGTACTATATAATTCCTACAGTAGTGCGATTATCTCACTCATTTTAGGAGTTACCGGTAGAATTACCGATTTCTTGGACAGTAGGAAAATGTATAAAAGGACTTTAGAAAATTCGTACTATAAGTTTATGAAAACATACAATTGTGACTAGATTTTTTATTGGAATCATTGATGGTGGCTAGGGTCGAGATAAAGAGGTGGCTTTGGAAATTCGATGTGTACGGAAAATGCTAAAAATTACACATAATTTTGTAGGTTTTGGTATGGATTTTGATAAAGCTCAAGGTTTATAGCTACCGATGGCCATAAAATTGCATATATAAAGGGGTGTGGATCAAATAGGAAAATAAAAGGGAGGTGGGGGTGTAATTTAAGCAATAATTTTTTTTTTTTTTTTTTTTGGTTCGTCTAGTTTAAGATCTGGATGTACATATCTTCATATTAGTACAGTCCTATGTAGGCTAGACCAAAACGAGATCCTACACCGACAATTCTTGACAGCCTATATATACGCAATGAAGACTATATACGGAATTTATAATGCAGCTAAAACCTTTAAAATCCTAAACGTAAATATATACTGATAAATTTCTGGGTAAAAAGTCGGTAAGTAATTACAGACAAATTTTTGGGAGAAATTTTTGTAACCTCAAAGAAGATTTGATACCAAATTTCACAAATTTCAGTTAAATAAATAAAACCTTTAAAATGTCGAAAATTGGAAGTTACCGTTCTATAGTGGATATATCATATTATATAGTGGATATATAAAATATCGAAAATCGAGAAAAAAATATGGTGGCTTTACCGAAACATGGACCGTTGTTAACGACTTTTGGTGGAGAAATTTATGTAGTTCGGTCAAAAAATGTTGCCAAAATCTTCAAAATACCGAAAATCGGGAGGTACCATTATATGGGGGCTCTAACAAAACATGGACCAATGTTGATTTTTGGTAGAGAACCTTCTTGACCTCTGAGAACCTCAAGTGTCAAATTAAAGCTAACTCAGATAAAAATTGTAGCTAAAAACGTTAAAATACCGAAAATCGGCAGGTACCGTTATATGGGGGCTATACCAAAACATGGACCTATGTTGACGATTTTTGGTGAAGAAGTTTCGTGACACTGAGAACCTCCAATGTCAAACTAAAGTTAAATCGGTTAAAAATTGTAGCTAAAATACTGAAAATACCGAAAATCGGGAGGTACCGTTATATGGTGATATACAAAAAGGTGGGCCGATATAGCACATCTTCAAACTTGATCTGCTTATGGAAAAAATACTCTAGAGTGCAAAAATATAGCACTCCAGCGCAATTATTGTGGACGCTAAAGTGATACAAAAGACGAACATGATTGTATCGACTCAGAATTTTATTGTGATGAAGAATAAATATACTTTACGGAAAAACCTAACCCAGCAAAAAGTTTGCCTCCAAAGAGGCAGTTAAATGATATATACAAGTGATCTGGAAGTGCATCAAATTATGCATTTTCACTCAGGATTTTTACAAGAGCGTGACTACGGAAAGAGGCACTCCATTGCACTGCATTTTAACTGACCCTTTGGCACTGCATTTTAACTGACCCTCTGGCACTGCATTTTAACTGACCCTTTGGCATTGCATTTTAACTAACCCTTTGGGGTAGAATAGGAATCAGTCCAAAGCACGTGTTTTGATACAGGCATTCTGCGGAAATTGTGCAAGCCATTACAAATTATGCCAGAACAAATAAAATCCATTATTTGTGTAAAATAAAAATATTAAGAACTTTATTACATTAACACAAATTATGAAAGTCCTCCATTGAATTCAATCACAAACATGCGTGTTTCCTCCGCTCTCCATTTGTTCCAAGCTGAACTGTTTTTGCTTCATTTGCTAAATGGGTTGTCTTCTCATCATCAGTTAAGATTTCGACATGTACTCCAACAGCACTCCATTCGGTAATTTTCTTGTCTTGAGTTACCGGAAAAATGTTCACAAATGAAATATTATTTAGTTTGTATTAACAAATGTTTGAAAATTTTAACACGCTTATCTCTTATTGGAAAATGTATACCGCTGCCTGTAAAGATGTACAAACTGATTTATGTACATGTAGGGATCTCTAACAACTGCTAATAATATGTAGCGAACGGAGTGCCTTTTCACGACTCCGCTTGGACTGCATCCGGATGCTGTTAAATTATGAGGAATTGGAGTGCCGTTTTCACGACTCCGTTGAACTGCATCCGGATGTTGTTAAAATGTGACAAGGGGATGTGATTCTTTGGATTGCATCCAAATGCGGTTAAAATGTGGGGATTGGAGTGCCTTTTTCACGACTCCGGTTGAACTGCATCAAAACATGCCGTGACAGAACTAGTCCACATTGCACTCCTTCCAATTTATTTTGCTGGGTAATTTAGTATTCCCTCCATACTATGGTGGAGGGTATAAAAGTCGTTCCATCGTGTTGACTCAAATAGACATATAAGGATACATATCCTCATCTGGTTGATCTTCTTCAGTTTAATAATCCCCTTAATGTGCAAACCTATTATTTATTTATTTTTTTTTTGGTACATATTCACGGTGCGCCTTAACTAATTTTAAATGGAAGATGCTTACACCTGGGAAGTTTTCGCAGATTCT